>NW_015505624.1:478696-510108 GCF_001515645.1 Sinocyclocheilus grahami
CAAAAAAAGGAAAATTAGAATAAATGACTCCCTTACTAAAATGATGATCGATGCCTATAATCGTACACTACCCAGAATAATTTCTTCCTTATATGAGGTGTTGATGTGTTGCAGTCCTTCCTCCACATTATATATAAAATCGAAATGGGATAAAGAATTAAAGACTGAAATACCAGAAACAGATTGGTATGATATGTGCATAATCCACCAAACTGCTACAAGTTCACAAATATGGAGGAAATTTTCATGGAAGTGCCTTATTCGCTTCTTCATAACACCTAAGATCAAAAGCAAACAAGTGTCCAGGCAGCAGGCTTGCTGGAGACTGTGTGGACAGTTAGAAGCGGATTACACGCATATCTTTTGGAGTTGTGAGAAAATCCAATCCTTTTGGGATGATGTGCAGGTAGTCATATCTGAAGTGTTTAGGTACAAAATACCTAGAACCTCTTGGTTTTTATTTATGGGAAATATTAAAGGCATAGTACCTAAAAGTGACCAATATTTATGTAAGATTCTTCTTGTGGCTTGTAAAAAGACTATAACTAGGAATTGGCTTAAAAATATTACTTTGAATTGTAAACAATGGTTTGGGATAATTGAGGAAATCCTGTTAATGGAAGAACTTGCATATATTTTAAAGATGAAAAAAAATGCTTTTACAATGGGCTGGGAAAAGTGGTTGATATATAGAGAACAAAACATCCTAAGCCAAGTAAACCGTAATATAACAGACAAAAAAGCTATAGCAATAGTTAGCCTCACCTAACTGGCCTTGTTGTTCTTGTTTTTTCTCTTCTCTTTAACTGGGGGGATGGTACATATGTATGTGGATGTATGTACAAATATATGTGTGTATATATGCATATGTATATACAAGTGTATTTATTTATATTTGTGTATATGTGTTAATATGTATGTGTAAGTATACAACTGTACACGCTGTAGCATATGTTTGATATGTATATGTTAAATGTATGATTTCTTTTATCCTTTTCTGTTAAAATTGTTCTATATTTATCGTGAATCTTGTAAATTAAACTAAAGTTTATGTTGCTATTAATGGATAATCTTCCATTATCTTCAGTAAGCTGAATTCATTTGGAACTGGATCAACCGATCTGACTCGAAAAAATTATTAGATTGAGAATCTTTACATTCAGTTAGCAATAAGCATCACCTCTAAATACTATTATATTATATTATATTATATATTCAACAATGACATTTCCTTTAGGTACTGTCTGCCATCTTGGATGAACAATTTTCTGAACTTGTAACAACGCATTCTGGGAGCAGCACAACCTATAAAAGGTTGTATGCAATGTTGCCAAGAATTTGACAGAATGCATGCAATTCCCAAAACTGCTGTCTAATGAGGCTGCTCACTAGGTTTTGAGGTACAGCCAGGGAATCTCATAAAATGTGAAGTCTGCCAAGAAACCAGAAGCCTCCCCTGAACTTTATACAAAGATAAGCGTTCTAAATGAGTTAAATTAAAGATGCTGTCAGCAGTTTTGGAATAGCATGCATACATTGTTCCTACAACCTGACAGATATCACTAAAATAGGTGTCCTGAGAAATCACATCTGTCTCTGTGACAGCCCTAGGCTCTGTAAACAGCAGGAAGAGTCAGGAGAGTGCCCCGCACATTTATATTTTTTTAGTCAATCAGAAACGTTCTCTGCCTATGAATCCTGTTGTGTATTCAGAACAAGCTTACTGTGCACCTTTAAGTTGTTCATTACATACCCAGACAGAGGAAATGTCTGCGAAATGTACCATAAAATTAATTGGGAAACCTCACTTGTGGAGATTTTAGATGCACAATGTGGCTTACACTGTAAAAAATATTTTTTTCACAGTTGTAACTACAACAAAGATAATTGGAGCATGTTTTACTATTTCAGTTTTTTTAGAGTTTCATTTGTAATTCAATGTGTTACTTGCTGTTTCTTTGTAATTACTTGTGAAGTTTCAGTGTAATTTAAAAGCAATTTGTGAAATTATTTCCTAGCTTTTATCAAGCAATCCAAAGTTGTAAATTAAACAAAAATTACTGAAGTATGTTTTACTATTTTAGTCTTTCTACTTCAGTTTCATTTGTAATTCAATGTGTTACTTGCCATTTCATTATAATTATTTGCAAAATTTCAGTGTAATTCAAAAGCAATATGAAAATTTTCCACTTTTTTTAAAAAAGCAAATCGTACACCATTTTTTTGTGTAGTCTAATTTTATTGTAGCCAATAGGCATTCAAATATATATATATATATATAATTACTGAAAAATTTCCTAACCAAATTAGATAACGTACACACAAAAACAACAACAAAAAGTTTATAATGTACCATGAAGAATGAATTAAGTTTTATCCATACATACAGGTGCATCTTAAAAAAACTAGAATATCGTGAAAAAGTTCATTTTTGTAACTTATTTCAAAAAGTGAAACTTTCATGAATTCTAGATTCATTACATGTAAAGTAAAACATTTCAAAAGTTTGTTTTGTTTTAATTTTGATGATTAGAGCTTACAGGTCATGAAAGTCAAAAATCCAGTATCTCAAAATATTAGAAAATTTACATTTGAGTGTCATTAAATTACCATCCCTACAGTATAAATTCTGGGTATCTCTTGTTCTTTGAAACCAAAATAATGGGGAAGATTGCTGACTTGGCAATGGTCCAAAAGATGATCATTGACATCCTCCACAAAGAGGGTAAGTCACAGAAGATCATTACTGAAAGGGGTGGCTGTTCACAGAGTGCTGTATCAAAGCATATTAAAATGCAAAGTTGATTAAGGAAGAAAATGGGTAGGAAAAGGTGCACAAACAACAGGGATGACCGCAAGCTTGAGAATACTGTCAAGCAAAGCCGATTCAAACACTTGGGAGAGCTTCACAAGGAGTGGACTGAAGCTGGAGTCAGTGCATCAAGAGTCACCACGCTCAGACGTCTTCAGGAAAAGGGCTACCAAGCCACTTATGAAACAGAAACAATGTCATAAGCATCTTACCTGGGCTAAGGAGAAAAAAGAACTGGACTGTTGCTCAGTGGTCCAAAGTCCTCTTTTCAGATAAAAGTAAATTTTGCATTTCATTTGGAAATCAAGGTCTGGAGTCTGGAGAAAGACTGGAGAGGCACAGAATCCAAGCTGCTTGAAGTCCAGTGTGAAGTTTCCGAAGTCAGTGATGATTTGGGTGCCGTGACGTCTGCTGGTGTTGGCCCATTGTGTTTTATCAAGTCCAAAGTCAATGCAGCCATCTACCAGGAGGTTTTGGAGCACTTTTTGTATTGAGTGCATAAATTAACATACTTTAAAGAACTTGTGCTTTTCTGTTTTGCAAATCCTTTTTTTGATTGATCTTAGGAAATATTGTAATACTTTGGAATACTGGATTTTTGACTTTCATGAGCTGTAGGCTCTAATCATCAAAATTAAAAAAAAATTAACTTTTGAAATGCTTTAATTTACATGTAATGAATCTAGGAAATATGAAAGTTTCACTTTTTTAAGCAAGTTACAAATTTTTTTTTAAAAAGTGCTTTTTCACGATATTCTAATTTTTTTTAAATGCACCTGCATGCAGTTAGGGGCCATTGAAACTCCTTTTATTAGAACAGACTTATTAATGGAATGAAAATTCACACTGAAGCCGGGCAGTTCCAGAGACCTCAAGCTTTGATGTACTGCTCACTGCAGTACAGAGGATTTTTGTTTACTGTGTAGAGGTTTTCGTGAGGAGCGATGGAGCGTAAAAAAAAAAAAAGTACTCTGAAGAACATGAGTCAGCGTGTAAAGCAAAAGTCTGACAACAACAAGCAGCACAGATCAAGAAAAACTCACAATGCACTGTGAATGGCACAGAAACTATCTCCCTGAGAGATACAAGGGAAGCTACTCTTTCTGTTTTCAAAAGCCCATGAAATATTCATCATTCAGACTTGGCTAATTTGGGCCATCAAGATCTTTAAGGTGAGTTAGTATGACACAGATTGTCAGAGTCGGCGAGGGAGGGAGAGAGTGCGAGCAGTCATTTTCAGACTATTTGGTTATGCATTAAAAATGCATGGGATGAATTACATTCTATTCCTGGCCTCTGTTGAGGAATTAAAAAAATAATTTTTTTGAAATGCTTTAATTTACATGTAATGAATCTAGGAAATATCAAAGTTTCACTTTTTTAAGCAAGTTACAAAATTTTTTTTAAAAAGTGCTTTTTCACGATATTCTAATTTTTTTTAAATGCACCTGCATGCAGTTAGGGGCCATTGAAACTCCTTTTATTAGAACAGACTTATTAATGGAATGAAAATTCACACTGAAGCTGGGCAGTTCCAGAGACCTCAAGCTTTGATGTACTGCTCACTGCAGTACAGAGGATTTTTGTTTACTGTGTAGAGGTTTTCGTGAGGAGCGATGGAGCGTAAAAAAATAAAAAGTACTCTGAAGAACATGAGTCAGCGTGTAAAGCAAAAGTCTGACAACAACAAGCAGCACAGATCAAGAAAAACTCACAATGCACTGTGAATGGCACAGAAACTATCTCCCTGAGAGATACAAGGGAAGCTACTCTTTCTGTTTTCAAAAGCCCATGAAATATTCATCATTCAGACTTGGCTAATTTGGGCCATCAAGATCTTTAAGGTGAGTTAGTATGACACAGATTGTCAGAGTCGGCGAGCTCTAAGACTCTCTCTCTCTCTCTCTCTCTCTCACACACACACACGCGCGCACACACACACGATGCGCAAAACTCCGCATTTGAACAGTCAATAGCAAATACTTAAACTAATAACAAAACAGTAGCTGATTCAGAAGCGCCAGATTGTCATAGCAAAGTCAGAATTACCTCGTCTCCTAGGTTCACGAAACGGTCGTCCATAAAATGCATTGCTGTTCTGTTGTAAGTAATCTTAAAGATTCCTAAATGCATCTACTTTCGGAAGGCCAAATAAAGTGTTTTTGCTTTCGCCTAGAAACACACAGCGTCTCCCTGACTTGGCTGCTTCAACACTAACTGCGGTTACTGAAACTACGCCTTCTTTCTTTGCGTGCACATTTGGGTGGCATTATGCAAATATTTCCACATAGTGAGGTAGATATGTGGGGCCGTGTTAGAACGAGCCGTTTTAGGGGGGCGTGGCAGAGTCTTAACTTTGATAAAGAATATCTCTTTGGTTTTGAGACTTTAGTCTTTGCAACTTCAGGGATCTTATCTATGCACAATCAGCTTGTAACACTCCAAAGAGAAAGGAAAACTTGAAATCGCATCATATGACCCCTTTAATACAGAAAATCTGCTGATTGGTCAGTTTGAATGTCTCAGATTTGATTTTTAAAAGTGGTCAAGAAAAGGATAAAAGAAGACTATCGCTTTGGCACAATTTTCTTTGGTGCTTTTTCTTGGGGTTCTGCTCTTCCTTTCTAAATTATTAATAATGTTTCTTATTATTACCAGTGTTAAAAACAGTTTACTGTCACTTTTGATAAATTTAATATGGCCTTGAATAATAAAAGCATTACGTTTCTCTTAAATCTTTCTTTCACCAAACTATCGAATGGTAGTGTATCCACAGAAATATTGAGCAGCAAAAACTGGCTTATATAATTATAATTCTTGATTTTTTCTTTTAACAATTGTTTCAAAATGATTAAGATGTGCACATGTATTCAAGGTGTAAAGAACATTTTTATACATTTTTACTCGATGTTTACAGCACAACAAAAATTACACTTTTCTTAAAAAAAAAAAAACTTTTCTAAAATTATATGAAACATACAATGTGGCTTATTTCTTTTTTTTTGTTTTAAACTTTGAATGATGAATTATATCCTTAAAATGTGAAGTAATAGTGGTAAAACTTTAGAATAGGGAACACTTATTCACTATTAACTATGACTTTTCCCTCAATAAATTCCTAATTTGCTGCTTATTAATAGTTAGTAAGGTAGTTGTTAAGTTTAGGTATTGGGTACAGGGCTGTACAGTGCGACATATATGTCTGGTCTGTGTGATGAATAAATTTATCACTGTAGCACGCGTGCAATACAGTTTTGCATGTTCATAACACAGCCGCTTAATAGTGTGCTTAATAGTGATTTCGTTGTGCTTGTTTGTGTGTGTGAGATTGATTATACTTGGTAGTTAAGGGTGTGCGATATGACTATTTTTGATCATGGACGATTAAAATGTCTCCACGATCTGCTTTTGAAGAAATATCGTTGTTTCCTGCTGCAGCGCACATTCTATCAGCTGCAGTTCTGGCGCCTCCCTCCATCTCTATATAATGTACAACGCCACATGCATTCACATCAGTGTTAGCTCAGCGGTAGTTACTCTCACGGGACACTGCACTTATGCGCAATCACAAAACTACATTATTTCATCAGCTTTAAAGCAATACCGGTTAAACATTTAATTCACGTGCTGTTCTGCATGCGCTTTTTCTGAGCACGTACTCATGAAGTACCAATGAGAGCCTGTCAAAAAGCGCCTGATTTTTGGACTAAGTTGTCTTTCGCTTCTGATTGATTTCGCGTCTAATACGGTCAAAAACACACACGGTTTACATATAAACACAGTTGGTTATGTCTAAAAGGAAAGTAAAGAGTTAAGAGAGAAGCATGTGAGGCTCTTAAAGGGACAGTAGCTACTAAACATGCTGCCGACTGTCATTAAAGGGACAGCTCACCCAAAAAATTTAATTTCTGTCATTATTTGCTCACTCACATTTTGTCCCAAACCTGTATTAATTTCTTTCTTGTGCTGAACACAAAAGAAGATATTTTGAAGAATGTGAGTAACCAAAGAGTAGCTGGTCCACACTGACTTTTACAGTAGGAATAATAATTACAAATTACAAAGATTTTTTATCTTTGCTCACTTTGGCCTAAATGTCTGCCATTCTTTTTTATTTTATATTTTGTTAAGGTGTAAGAGGTGTTATGTTTCTGCACTCTTCCATTTTTAGCAAATTAAGAAAACTTTGTCTAAAAACAATTTTTGTGATGGTTTGTATTTTTTGTGCTCTGTATGGAACATCAGTGACTGTTTAAGTGATGAACTCCATTACTTGTGTTTGTTTTCAGACATGATAACAGACATTTTATACTTGTGCTACAACTTTTTGGCCTGTGCTACAAAACTTTCAACCTCTGTAGCGCCAGTGCTATGTGAAAAAAAAGTTAACGTACAGCCCTGGGGTAGGATTAGGGATGTAGACTAAGGCATTAATATGTGCTTAATTACTACTAATAAATGGCTAATATTCTGGTAATATGCATGCTAATAAGCAACTAGTTAAGAGACCCTAAAATAAAGTGTTACCGTAATAGTCATAAAAAAACAGAGTTGTTCATTTGTAGGCAGGTTATGTAGAAACTCAGTTACATCACTGTTCGGCTCAAGTCAGTGGAAACCCGGTCGAAAAAAAAAACAAGTAAAAGTGACCTCAAGCATCAATAAAGCACTAAAATAATCATGGGTTGCTGCTGCAAATCCTGCCACAGTTATCTCCTCTTGCCCTTGCTTTCACTATTTGCTCAGCTGGCAAAATCAATATCTGAAAGCAACTCAGGGTGCCTCCAATCATAACCTGACTAAAACTGAGACCTTCACCAATGAAAATAAGCCATCAAAAGTAGTTGAACTTCAAAAAAACAACAACATTTTAATGTACCATATTTGCTCTGCACCCTACCAGCATCTCTTTAATGGAAGAAACAATCAATAGTGCATGTTAAGCAATATCCTAGTCTTACTGACTTGTGACTGGCCTAACAAGTGAGTGTTTTTGTGGTGCCCTCCGAGCTAACATACACATCAACACGCATCAATAACGAGGCTGGTGTTGTCAGAAAGTATCCAATGACACATCCCCAGTGAGTAACAAATGGCAAACAAAGCATGCAAACTGTCTATCGGCAATGGTTACAATCTGTGTAAAATCCTAATCAGTCAAGTAGAACAAATGGGCAGTCAGCTGTTGAAAGCATTTCCGCTATTTCCTCTTCCTGTAGAGATGAAAGGAAACTGACATTTAATACAGTAAGTGTCTGCTGTTGACAGGAAGCATGTAATGGCTTATCACAATTACCTTGACAGAAATTCAAAATTCCTTCAAAGTAAGAATTAAGCATAATTTTCACACTATTTTGAGCTGAGTGCACAGAAATGTCAGACTCATTGCATTCACTCAGAAATGGCAGCCCGTTGGACCGAACACCATCAAGAACAGTCTGGAAGTCTTCCATAAGCGTTGGGTTAGATGTCAGTAACACCTCTGAGGTCACATTTTGTCCCAAACCTGTATTAATTTCTTTCTTGTGCTGAACACAAAAGAAGATATTTTGAAGAATGTGAGTAACCAAAGAGTAGCTGGTCCACACTGACTTTTACAGTAGGAATAATAATTACAAATTACAAAGATTTTTTATCTTTGCTCACTTTGGCCTAAATGTCTGCCATTCTTTTTTATTTTATATTTTGTTAAGGTGTAAGAGGTGTTATGTTTCTGCACTCTTCCATTTTTAGCAAATTAAGAAAACTTTGTCTAAAAACAATTTTTGTGATGGTTTGTATTTTTTGTGCTCTGTATGGAACATCAGTGAGTGTTTAAGTGATGAACTCCATTACTTGTGTTTGTTTTCAGACATGATAACAGACATTTTATACTTGTGCTACAACTTTTTGGCCTGTGCTACAAAACTTTCAACCTCTGTAGCGCCAGTGCTATGTGAAAAAAAAGTTAACGTACAGCCCTGGGGTAGGATTAGGGATGTAGACTAAGGCATTAATATGTGCTTAATTACTACTAATAAATGGCTAATATTCTGGTAATATGCATGCTAATAAGCAACTAGTTAAGAGACCCTAAAATAAAGTGTTACCGTAATAGTCATAAAAAAACAGAGTTGTTCATTTGTAGGCAGGTTATGTAGAAACTCAGTTACATCACTGTTCGGCTCAAGTCAGTGGAAACCCGGTCGAAAAAAAAAACAAGTAAAAGTGACCTCAAGCATCAATAAAGCACTAAAATAATCATGGGTTGCTGCTGCAAATCCTGCCACAGTTATCTCCTCTTGCCCTTGCTTTCACTATTTGCTCAGCTGGCAAAATCAATATCTGAAAGCAACTCAGGGTGCCTCCAATCATAACCTGACTAAAACTGAGACCTTCACCAATGAAAATAAGCCATCAAAAGTAGTTGAACTTCAAAAAAACAACAACATTTTAATGTACCATATTTGCTCTGCACCCTACCAGCATCTCTTTAATGGAAGAAACAATCAATAGTGCATGTTAAGCAATATCCTAGTCTTACTGACTTGTGACTGGCCTAACAAGTGAGTGTTTTTGTGGTGCCCTCCGAGCTAACATACACATCAACACGCATCAATAACGAGGCTGGTGTTGTCAGAAAGTATCCAATGACACATCCCCAGTGAGTAACAAATGGCAAACAAAGCATGCAAACTGTCTATCGGCAATGGTTACAATCTGTGTAAAATCCTAATCAGTCAAGTAGAACAAATGGGCAGTCAGCTGTTGAAAGCATTTCCGCCATTTCCTCTTCCTGTAGAGATGAAAGGAAACTGACATTTAATACAGTAAGTGTCTGCTGTTGACAGGAAGCATGTAATGGCTTATCACAATTACCTTGACAGAAATTCAAAATTCCTTCAAAGTAAGAATTAAGCATAATTTTCACACTATTTTGAGCTGAGTGCACAGAAATGTCAGACTCATTGCATTCACTCAGAAATGGCAGCCCGTTGGACCGAACACCATCAAGAACAGTCTGGAAGTCTTCCATAAGCGTTGGGTTAGATGTCAGTAACACCTCTGAGGCTCCTGGCTGTGCTTCATCCTCTTAAGATTCCGTGTTAAAAACGAGTCGCCTAAACCTAGAAAAACCTAAATGTGAAGCAACTGCATTCAGAAATGCTTGCATATATAAGCTGATAGTATATGCTATGGTAGATGCATTGAAATCTTTCTACCTTTAAAGGGGTCATATGATGCGATTTCATTTTTTCCTTTCTCTTTGGAGTGTTACAAGCTCTTGGCACATAAAGAAGATCTGTAAATTTGCAAAGACTAAAGTCTCAAATCCAAAGAGATATTCTTTATAAAAGTTAAGAATCACACCTACCTAAAACGGCTCGTTCGAACACGCCCCCACATACAGTGGGGAAAAAAGTATTTAGTCAGCCACCAATTGTGCAAGTTCTCCCACTTAAAAAGATGAGAGAGGCCTGTAATTTTCATCATAGGTATACCTCAACTATGAGAGACAAAATGAGAAAAAAAAATCCAGAAAATCACATTGTAGGATTTTTAAAGAATTTATTTGCAAATTATGGTGGAAAATAAGTATTTGGTCAATAACAAAATTTCATCTCAATACTTTGTTATATACACTTTGTTGGCAATGACAGAGGTCAAACATTTTCTGTAAGTCTTCACAAGGTTTTCACACACAGTTGCTGGTATTTTGGCCCATTCCTCAAGAGCAGTAATGTTTTGGGGCTGTCACTGGGCAACACGGATTTTCAACTCCCGCCAAAGATTTTCTATGGGGTTGAGATCTGGAGACTGGCTAGGCCACTCCAGGACCTTGAAATGCTTCTTACGAAGCCACTCCTTCGTTGCCCGGGCGGTGTGTTTGGGATCATTGTCATGCTGAAAGACCCAGCCACATTTCATCTTCAATGCCCCTGCTGATGGAAGGAGGTTTTCACTCAAAATCTCACGATACATGGCCCCATTCATTCTTTCGTTTACACGGATCAGTCGTCCTGGTCCCTTTGCAGAAAAACAGCCCCAAAGCATGATGTTTCCACCCCCATGCTTCACAGTAGGTATGGTGTTCTTTGGATGCAACTCAGCATTCTTTCTCCTCCAAACACGACAAGTTGAGTTTTTACCAAAAAGTTATATTTTGGTTTCATCTGACCATATGACATTCTCCCAATCCTCTTCTGGATCATCCAAATGCTCTCTAGCAAACTTCAGACAGGCCTGGACATGTACTGGCTTAAGCAGGGGGACACATCTGGCACTGCAGGATTTGAGTCCCTGGCAGCGCAGTGTGTTACTGATGGTAGCCTTTGTTACTTTGGTCCCAGCTCTCTGCAGGTCATTCACTAGGTCCCCCCGTGTGGTTCTGGGATTTTTGCTCACAGTTCTTGTGATAATTTTGACCCCACGGGGTGAGATCTTGCATGGAGCCCCAGATCGAGGGAGATTATCAGTGATCTTGTATGTCTTCCATTTTCTAATAATTGCTCCCACAGTTGATTTCTTCACACCAAGCTGCTAACCTATTGCAGATTCAGTCTTCCCAGCCTGGTGCAGGTCTACAATTTTGTTTCTGGTGTCCTTTGACAGCTCTTTGGTCTTGGCCATGGTGGAGTTTGGAGTGTGACTGTTTGAGGTTGTGGACAGATGTCTTTTATACTGATAACGAGTTCAAACAGATGCCATTAATACAGGTAACCAGTGGAGGACAGAGGAGCCTCTTAAAGAAGAAGTTACAGGTCTGTGAGAGCCAGAAATCTTGCTTGTTTGTAGGTGACCAAATACTTATTTTACAGAGGAATTTACCAATTAATTCTTTAAAAATCCTACAATGTGATTTTCTAGACTTTTTTTCTCATTTTGTCTCTCATAGCTGAGGTATACCTATGATGAAAATTACAGGCCTCTCTCATCCTTTTAAGTGGGAGAACTTGCACAATTGGTGACTGACTAAATACTTTTTTGCCCCACTGTATAAAATAACATTTGCATATTCTTCGCTCTGTGTTGCACCTTGATTTTTCATAGCCATTTGAAATTAGAGGCAACCACTGCATTTTAATCATGTATTTTGTTTGTTTTATATTAGACCATATAATTTCAAAATCTGAAGCAAAAACAAAATAACCTGACTTTTGTTTTGCTTCATAAAACATCTGTATGACCAGGGGCGGACTTACCCATTAGGCAAAGGTAGGCGACAGCCTTGGGCCCCCAAAAGCCAAGGGCCCCCTAAAATGCTTTTCATATAGGATATGCGCATTAAGTGCTGACACGCGAACGGTTGCTGTTTACGGTGTTTGTTAAGACAGTATAAGTCATTATAATCAGTAATTATGTCCCCACTGGATGCAACAAATGCCTCGTTTGTAATGGGTTTTAATGTTTTTGTGTCGTCGCTCCGGCCGGGACACGGCATCACAGTATGGTGAGGGGCGTAACATTTCCGTCTCACGCTTGAGGTATTCGGCCAATCACAACACACTGGATAGCTGGCCAATCACAGCACACCTCACTTTTTCAGACCGATGAGCTTTGTAAAAATCGATGCGTTTCAGAAAGGAGAAACAATAATGTACAGTATGTGGAAAATAATGTGGGTTTTGTTACCTTAAACGGCATAAACGGGTTTTTTTTACTTTAAACCGCGTAAACACATTTCATTACACCAAATACACAAAATAATGTTATTTTTAGCAGCATCATATGACCCCTTTAATTCTGTCATTGTAATAGTGATATATCATTATAAGATTTTTTTTTGTCTTATATAAGACCAGGTACATAGTTCTGGTGTCATTTATTGTGCAATTATTAACTCAAGCCCATATTTGTCCAGCCTTATGATTTTCTTTCCTCAGTGGAACACAAATCCTGGCTCCTCTTTTCAATATAATTGAAGTAAATGAGGATTTAACGTTCAAGTTCCAAAATGCAAAAAAAAAGCCACATAAAAGTATCATAAAAGTGATCTACAACAATGATTCTCAACTTTGCCCTCTGTTGTCCAACACAATATTCAAAGATATTCAAAGACTTTATGAACAGAAAATGTTAGTACTAATATATAACATTAACTAACCACACTTCATTTTGTGATTATAAAGGTTCCAAGAACGTTTTTTCAATTAGAACAATAGTTATTGAGAAGAAAAAAGAAACATGATTTCAGTTAACATGTTTTTGCATTTAGATTTGATTTACATAAGAGTTCGATTATTTTAATGAGTAAAGGCCAGTTCACACCAAGGACAGTAACAAAAAAGATAAAGATATAGATCTAAAAAAACATTCCCAATATTAAAGAATAGCATAGTCCACACCACAGCTAGAATAATAAAGGCACAGAGAAACGATATCGTTGGAATCAGTTTCAGAAAGTTTTTTTTTTCCAGCTGATGAACGATAAAAACATTGACAGCCAATCAGAATCCATCCTGCTATAACGAGCTCAAGAATTTAAAGCAGCAGACGAGCATGCACTGAGAATAAACAGACGATATCGTCCGCTGGAGTGGATGCAGATACCTTTATCTTTATGGTTATCTTTATAGTTATCATTATTGGTGTGAACGGGGCTTTATTCATTTAAATACTCCATTCATTAAAGTATTTCAGTGGATCACTAGCCTACAACTAGTTCGGGAAATCTTCAGATTACGATAAATGACAGGATTTTGACAAACGTCTATGGAATTCTGTTTCCGTCTAATAGTACAAAAATACAAACTGTGATAAAGTTTAAAATGAGAAATAAAGACAAACTGTGAAAAATAAAGCATTGCTCTAAATGGGTAAACAATGCCACAGTTAAAGAAATAAAGTTGTGAGAGATAATATATCAATTACTATTTTATTTTATTTCTAAAGGTGCACAGTGGCTAAGGATGAGTAAATGACAACAATTTCCATTTTTGAAAAACAGCTGCACATTCTATTTATGTAACTGACCACATCAGAGACTGTTGAGAGTCTCTTTTACCTGACAAGTGTCCCACAGTCGAATGGTGCAGCGCAGAGGAAGTTCTCTCATAAGCAGGTTGTTCATCCAGCGGAAGGCAAACTGCAAATACTCCACCTCATACTGCTGCATGTGGCGATGTACCGTCTCTGTTAAAAACCAAAACAGTACAATAAATCACCACCCTGACGTCAATCACCCCATTCATCTATCACAAACAATTAAAGCATCATTATATTCTCTTCAGTAAAATTGCGACCAAACAATAAATGACAGCCACTCGACGGACACAGCACAACAATAACACTTATTCTCCTCACAGCTTTCTCGCACACAGACAGCAGACATGGTTCACAGATGACAGCCTGCCGGGCATAAGACATAACACCCTAATAAAGCCATAAATAATTTCTCTGTCCATGCCATCATGTGCTCGACGCTGTCATGTAAGCATGAGGTAATTACTCAGCTGTCATCCCAATGTCTGAGCGTGTTATGTTTGAGAGGAAACAGCAGCTTTATTTATGGATGTCTCTTTAATCAACACAGACACGCTACTGATGGGTAGAGTGTGTAACATGCATGACCACGTGTCCCTGCAGAAACATAGGCATCTTCATTCACCTCCTGACAAAGATGGCGTTCTTTGACCATCACACGCATGACAGGTTTTGGTTGGGAGCTGTGGGTGATATATTGAATATTCCCAATAGCCTATATAATATAATTACATATAATAATTAAAAGGATAGTTCACCCAAAAATGAAAATTCTGTCATAAATTACTGCAAAAATGTTGTTCCAAACCCGTAACACCTTAGTTCATCTTCGGAATACAAATTAAGATATTTTTTATTAAATCCGAGGTGATTTTAGTTTCTTATTTAGAGAATTTATACTAAATATAAAATAATAATAACAAAAAAAAAATTAAGGGGATAGTTAAATTAACATTCTGTCATCATTTATTTACCCTCATGTCGTTTCAAACCTGAATGACTTCAACATGCATTTTAAAGACTGTTGGTAGCAATGCTGTTTTGGTTACCAATGACTTTCATTGCATTAACAAAAAATACTGAGATATTTCTCAAAATATCTTCTTTTGTGCTCTATAGTTCAAGTTAGACTGTTGTAGCCTAAACGTTTCTGTGTAAAAAGTTTTACGTTGAATCATTATGTTAATACTTTCTCATTTAAAACAATAATAGCTTTAAATTATATTTGTGGATATTTTCACAACCAAATTTTGTTTGCAATGAATTAGATTAATTAATTGCCACATCATGTAATTAGATAATAAAATGTAATTGACTGACAGCCTATCTATATATATATATACACACACACACACACACACACAGTTGTGCTCATACATTTACATATCCCTTGCAGAATATGGAAAATGCTAATTTTAACAAAATAAGAGGGATCATGAAAATTGAATGTTATTTTTTATTTAGTAGTGTCCCGAATAAGCTATTTCACATAACAGATGTTTATATATACTCCACAAGACAAAATAATAACTGAATTTATGAAAATGACCCCGTTCAAAAGATTACGTACCCTTGAGTCTTAATACTGTTTGTAGTTTCCTGGATGATCCACAACAATTTTTTATGTTTTATGATAGTTGTTCATGAGTCCCTTGTTGGTCCTGAGCAGTGCAACTGCCTGCTGTTCTTCAGAAAACTTTCTGGTTTTCTAGCATCTTCTGCATATTTGAACCCTTTCCAAAAGTGACTATGATTTTGAAATCCATCTTTTAACACCGAATACAATTGAGGGACTCATACATACAACGGGTAAAATAAGTATTGAACACATCACCATTTTTCTCAGTAAATATATTTCTAAAGGTGCTGTTGACATTACATTTTCACCAGATGTCGGTAACAATCCAGGTAATTCATACATACAAAGAAAGCAAAACAAATAAGTTCAGAAATTAAGTTCTGTGTATTAAAGTTGAATGACACAGGGAAAAGTATTGAACACATGAAGAAAGGGAGGTGCAAAAAGGCATGGAAAGCCAAGACTGAAATCTATCAGTAATTAGAAAGCAATCTTGCCCCTTGTCAGTGGAAATTAATATTAGTTGGTTCAGTCCCAACTGATGGCCTATAAAAAGGTGTCTCATGACCAATGTGCCACACAAGAAACATTTCATGATGGGTAAAAGCAAAGAGCTTTCTCAAGACCTTCGCAACCTTATTGTTGCAACATATACTGATGGCATTGATTACAGAAGGATTTCTATACTTCTGAATGCTCCAGTGAGCACTGTTGCCCCCATAACCCGGACGTGGAAACATCATAATTTCACCATAAACCGGCCACGACCAGGTGCTCCTCGCAAGATTTCTGACAGAGGAGTGAAAATAATTATCAGAAGAGTTGTCCAAGAGCCAAGGATCACTTGTGGAGAGCGTCAGAAAGACCTGGAATTAGCATGTACAATTGTTTCAAAGAAAATAATAAGTACAATAAGTAGTGCACTCAACCGCCGTGGCCTGTATGCACGCTCACCATGCAAGGCTCTATTGCTGAAGAAAAAGCATGTTGAAGCTCGTTTAAAGTTTGCTGCACAACATTTAGACAAGCCTCTGAAATACTGGGAGAATATAGTCTGGTCAGATGAGACAAAACTTGTACTCTTTGGATGCCATAATAAACACCATGTTTGGAGGTCAAATGGCACTGCACATCACGGTGTAGCACTGGCAAAATTCATAGAATTGAAGGAAGGATGGATGGAAAAATGTATCGAGACATTCTTGATAAAAATCTGCCAATCTGACAGTGCCGTGAGCTCGTCTAGCACTGTTTGAATGCAATCCGTGCATGTATTAGAAAACATAACGTTCTGCAGTTTATTTACTAATCGTTTGAGGCCATTTCGGTACAATTTATTCGGTCTATTCACTTATTATAGAGCATTTTTTTTCCTATTTTCGGCCAAACAATTTCGGTTGCCGAACATTCGGTGCATCCCTATTTTATCTTAATTGCCTATAATGCCAATTGCAAACATTGCGATTGTGTTTTAAAATACAACAACGAGCACCATTAAACCATTTAAAGAGGTGCATTCAGCGGTCTCCATGATGGGATATGAAACAGCCAAAAAAGTTAAATGATACCACTATGATACGATGATTAATGAAAATGATAAATGATACGCTAACGCGCTCTCTTCATTTTATCAAATGATCATAATCACATCTATTAATTTTACAATCCTGCTACTAGCCTTTATTTAGACTAAAACCCCCTTTAATTTGGGTGAGGAAGCAGGCGTTTTGAGTGGCATTTGCACATCCTGTCATGTTGGTGAATATATGCCACTGCAATAGACGCATTTTGCAGTATCAAGCTTAAAGATTAATTGATTGTTAATTTAAACGACGATCGATCCCTAGTATGTATGTATTTATTTATTTCAAAGTCTTGAAACCTTCTTCGAAAAAAAATATTAATTTATTTCTGTAAAAATGAACAACAAAAAAATCTTAAAGTTAAGTCATTACAGAGGAAATACATAAATAGAGATGTATAAAAAATTTCATAATTAAATTGAAAAATAAAGAAAAATATCAAGCTCTGCACACACACATCCACATCGAAGATCATCTCCTGTCAAACCTCACGACTGCCTTGACAGTGTCATTCTCACATCCAGCTCTCCTGAATAAACAACTTATCCTCATTAACGCTGAATACATCTCACTGCCAAGAAACAGAGCCGACAGACTGACGAAACAAACACACCAATTTTGCTTATTAGCGCTGCAAATATAAACCACCCTCATTTTAACCTAATTAAGGGGTCGGTGGCAGATAAGGATGGCCATGATGATGAAATCAAAATGAAACAAAACTTCTAGTTTTACATCATGTTCCAAGTTCGAATCACAGCCATGCTGACATAGAACAATATCGAATGACTATGAATGTGATATTGCTCTTATACCTTTTATTGTTTTCATTATAATTTCATTATAATGGAAGACACACATGCACGCACGCACAAACGCACACGCACACACATGCACACACACACACATGCACACGCACACACACACACACACACACACACACACACACACACACACACACACACACACACACACACCCCAACCCCCTGAAAAACTTGCAGGTATAACTTTGGTAGAAAATATAATTTCAGGTAGCCTAAATCCTACAATAAAAATGTAAAGTATGTTAGAATAAGCCTTGCAGATTTATTAGCAGAATTTGGATTGTCAGCAAAGAGCAAAGCAAAACACATTTGCTTGCATACTTTTTCCACCTTCAATGCAGCAAAACACATGCAGGTTTTGAGGGGGATGGGGAACAGGAAGAGGTCAGAGTTCACAGAAAGACAAGTGAGCTGTTTGCCACGATTCTGCTGAGCAATGGACTTCTGCTCGACTTCTGCCCCCACCCATCCATCCCATAATTACATCTGCACTGACCCTCTGTCTCGCCCTCGCTGCATTTCCAGCCAAAACCTGCTCAGACACCTAGAGAGAGAGGGGGGTCTACAACACCCACCTTCTGTGAGATCACAACAGCCGTATCTGTATATGACTTATACAGGCAGAACTAGGGTTATTATCATTAACTCATAATAAAATTAAAACTACAGTCATTACATTTTTTTTACTTGAAATAAAATAAAGTACTAAATTAAAATTAAGACTGAAATTAAGGGGGGGGGGGATAAGAACTATGAAGACATTTTAAAATAACAACAACACTTACAAAACCAGGGGAAATTTATTAAAAGTTTGACTTAAAAAAAGTTATAATAATCTAAAATTAAATATTTTATGGAAAATATGCAATCTAGGACACTGATACTGAAGTTCAGGGTGAATAAATAACAAAACTTGAATATTTTTAGCCAACTATACCTTTCAATTTAGACCAGGCCACTTTTTACATTTTATCGGTAACGTTCTCTGAATATGTGTGTGTGTGGATTATTTATTCACTGTCTCACTTCGAATGCACAATGAATTTAAGAATAGATCTGGATGTGTGACAGTTGACAGCGACCATTGTCAATGCGCTGTCACTCTCCCAAGATTGTAGAGATGACATTTATCATCACGGCAGAAAGCTACTTCCTGTGCTTGTTCATAAGCTATAAGTCAAATGCCTCGAGTCCAATAGGATCAATGTTTAGAGTTTCAAGTGCACTGCTTTTAATCTGACATTATTTCACATCTACATCTTCAGTCAAGGGGTTGACTCATGCTAAGCAAATGGAAAACAGGCAATACTGCAAACATTTATAAGAGACCTTGGCAGCACAAAACAGCAACTAAAATGCTATATTTGTCTATTTAAAATGTTATTTTTGTCCTTTCCCCCCCCCCTGTGGTACAAACGAATGCTCCTCCCTTATATGACAGGTTTTCGGATTATAATGTGTTCAGCAGAATTCAGGACGTATCTGACATTTTAAATTCTGTTCTGGGCACCCCAAAAAAAATGTGTTCAACGTGACTTAAATGTTAACAGTGCTGTTGGAATTCATGCAATTTAATCTTACTCAATATTTGCCTTAACTGTGCTTCTGACTTGCCATGAAGAGGGCAATAAAAATGGTGTTTGACCTCAATAATACATGGATCACCTTGTATAAATATTTAATTTATTAAGTATAAATGCTATAATTGAATCATGTAGTAATTTATAATAATATAAATCCAATATTTGCATTTAATATTAATATAATCTTTTACAGTATTTATTAAAATAATAAATTGAATTGCTATTTGAAAAAATAAATAGATTTTCATCTCTTTTTCAACAAATAATTTACATGAAATTTGACACTGACCTTCCACGGCTTTATTAATCTTTATTTATGTATGCATGTATGTATGTATGTATGTATGTATGTATTTATAATAATAATAATAAAAAAATATATATATTATTTTTAAAGGGGTCATATGATGCTTTTTTAAAGATCATTATTTTGTGTATTTGGAATATGTTGATATGCTTTAATGTTCAAAGAACACATTATTTTTCAAATACTGTACATTATTGTAGGTCCTCTATGCCCCGCCTCTCTCAAACGCTTCATTTTCTACAAAGTCCCTCCTTCCGACAAGCGCAGTCTGCTCTGATTGGCCAGCTGACCCAGTGCATTGTGATTGGCCGAACACCGCAAGCACTTGTCGGAAATGTAACGCCCTTTACCATAATCGCGAGCTTCATCTTTCAAAATAAATGTAAAGACAGAGCCTGAAAGGAGAACAGAGTCACGTGACAGACACAGTGATGTATATGTGTTTGCAGTACACAAGTCACGGTTAAGACAGTTGACTCCACTGTGATGTATGTGTGTGTGTCTCTCTCTCTCTCTCTCTCGCACACACACACACACACACACACACACACACACATAATGCGCAAAACTCCGCATTTGAACAGTCAATAGCAAATACTTAAACTAATAACAAAACAGTAGCTGATTCAGAAGCGCCAGATAGTCATAGCAAAGTCAGAATTACCTCCTCTCCTAGGTTCACGAAACGGTCGTCCATAAAATGCATTGCTGTTCTGTTGTAAGTAATCTTAAAGATTCCTAAATGCATCTACTTTCGGAAGGCCAAATAAAGTGCTGTTGCTTTCTCCTAGAAACACACAGCGTCTCCCTGACATCAGCACTAACTGCGGTTACTGAAACCACACCGCCTTTCTTTGTGTGAACATTTGGGCGCGTTATGCTAATATTTCCACATAGTGAGGTAGATACGTATGTGGGGGCGTGTTAGAACGAGCCGTTTTAGGGGGGTGTGGCAGAGTCTTAACTTTGATAAAGAATATCTCTTTGGTTTTGAGACTTTAGTCTTTGCAACTTCAGGGATCTTATCTATGCACAATCAGCTTGTAACACTCCAAAGAGAAAGGAAAACTTGAAATCGCATCATATGACCCCTTTAATATTATTTGCTTATTTAAAATGAACATTCCAGATCAACTCAATTCAGAAATGCTGCCTATTCACTCCAGTATCTCATACGGACAATGTTTGAAGCTCATGTGAGGAAGAGAAATAATCTATTTAAGAAAAAAATCAGAATTGGACAATTTGATTTACAGTCCAGCCCAAGATACTTTCATGTTCAGCAGTGGAGAAAAAAAAAAAGACTGTGCACAAAAAAGCTGCCAAAAGAAATCAAAGGCATTAAAGGGAAAGTTCAACCCTAATGAAAAATATGTCATTATTTTTGCACCCTCATGCCTTTCCAAACCTGTACAACTTGCTTTCTTCTGTGGAACATGAAAGAAGATATTTTGAGAAGTTACTCTTTGAAGGCAATGATCGCCAAAACGGTTTCATTCTTCAAAATATGTACTTTTGTGTTTCAAAGGAGAAAGAAAGTCGCATTGTTTTCAACAATATGAGGATGAACTATCATTTTAAGGTGTCCAAAAGAAGAAATGACAACAAAAAAGGAATCAACTAGCTTTGTTTTATACAAGTTGAGGTTTTTCTGTTGGGATCAGAAGAGCAAATTTGATTTCAAAGCAGCGTTAGTAAAGAAATCCCCCAAAAGAAAAGCGACATCAGGCGTCATTTAGGTTATCAGCATTTTTTTTCACATTTTCTAAGGAGCCTCTGTACTGCCTCACCTGAAATGTTAATGTGTTCTTTCTAACCTTATATGATTTGTGTGAAAAAAAGCCCACATTGTGTCCTCATTTACATAAATAAATTCACCTTGAGCAATTTGCATGCTGATGAACCTCAATGTATTCATACAAAACAGACGAGATAAGAGGAAACAGTGTTCACGTTCTGGGGCGCTTCTGACGAACAGAATTGTTTTAGCGTTAAACAACTCTTATGGGCTATCGTCTAATACGACTGCTAATTACTACAAGCCCTCGAACGAACTGAAAGCTTACTGTGACAATAGTGTGCTTGGTTTCCTAATGAAAGTGGAGTGTGAGCGTTAAAGAGACATGAAGCGAGAGAGAGAGAGAGGAAGAGAGAGTCCTCAATATTGAACAGTCAAAGGAGACACAAAGTCATCTCCACTCAAAATGACCATCTACTTTACATATGTCAATTATGCATAATATTAACCTGGCCAAACATGATGCATTTTATACTACACCCTGAGAGAGCAATTTGATGACAGAAGTCTAAAAATTTGGAATAATTAGCAGTCAAAATGTTGATTGATTGATTGACTGATTGAAAGAAGTCTCTTATGCTCACTAAGTCTGCATTTATATGAAGAATGAAGGATCATTTATGGATATGCTGATTTGGTGCTCGATTCTTAATATTTCAGTCAATGTTGAAAAAGTGTTTTGGCTGCTTAATCTTTTTTTTTTTTTTTTTTTTTTGGAAGTTTTTTTTTTTTTTTTTTGTGGAAGCCGTGATACAGTTTTAGAATTCATTTGAAATAGAAACCTTTTGTAACATTATAAATCTTTAATGTCACTTTTGATCTTGCTAAGTATTAATTTCCTTTTCCACTTTTTTTTCACCATTGATAATTATAAGTAATGGCTCTTGAGCAGCAAGGTGAGTCCTTTTTTTGTTCCTTCAAAAACAGAATCCTTTATTCCAGACTTTTCATGTGGTGTATAATTAAACTGTGCATAACATATTATTTTTTTCTCCCCAGCATGTTTTGCTGAAGTGATCTGCCCATAACATGGGAAAGACACTCAAAGAATAATAGATTCACAGATATCTTTGCCCTTCTCTTTCCATACACTCAATTTCTCTTCTTCATATAAGGTAACTTCCTGCCTATATTCTCTGTTATCTTTTATCTAGCGGTGATCGTGTATTAATTTCAATTGTGAGCATACTCATATTCCCAAGCCAGTTTAAAGACACTGAAAAATGAAGGTGCAGTTTGAGAACAATGAAACTTCAGCAGATCGGGA
This sequence comes from Sinocyclocheilus grahami, assembly GCF_001515645.1. NCBI lineage: Eukaryota > Metazoa > Chordata > Actinopteri > Cypriniformes > Cyprinidae > Sinocyclocheilus > Sinocyclocheilus grahami. The sequence goes on from NW_015505624.1 coordinate 501,412, forward strand.
TGTCGGGGATGGTCATTGATCACAGAACTCATGCATGGGTAACATCAGCGTTCTTGCGCATCGGAATCAAGTACACAATGAAATGTATTCTGGCAAGATACCACCTGGCTGTCCTGTAAAGTGCAATTTATGTAGTGTTTAGGGAAGTGTAAATCTGAAAAAAAAAAGAAGTAAAACAATTGGTAGCTTGTTCAAATTACTGTGGGGTTATCATCACAAGAAATTTATAAATAAATGCATACATAAAAAATTAAGTAAAATAAAATAAAACATTTTTTGGTAGATGTTACACAGTTGGTTGCCAGTAGGTAGTTATTTGTCCTATATAATAAAAATAAATTATATTATATGCAAATTATATTTATATAAATTAAATCAAAATCAAATAAATACTAAATAAATACATTTACTTCAATTTGAAAGTTAATTAATCTTTAACAATTCATAATATAATTTTTTGACATTTCTTGGGAATCACTATGGTAAGAGCTGTGGCTAAAAGTTTTTAAAAAAGAGGCTGATGTGTGGCTGATGTGTTTTACCACAGCATGTAATTATGAGAACAGGAAGTGGAAATGGCCATATCTTGAATGTGGTTATGGTGTGAAAATCCTATAAAAAAGCGCTTGCGTCTCTTTTGAAAAGCAGGCAGATAATTAAAGCCTAGGATCAACTCTGTGGTGAGGAAATTGGCAGGCCGCTTAGGGCCTGGTGGTGACGGAAATGTAAAAGAAATCAATGTAGCTGTTTGAAAGCTTGATGTGTCACAATGACTTCACAGAACCAGAGATTTTATTTTTTGACTGAGTGCAAGAGACAGCGAACCAACTGTGAAATACATGAAGAGGTCTTCATTGTAAAATTCAACATTGCACTACAGGCAAAGGCTTGACAAAAATGAACCATGACAAAATGCATGGGGTTACGCATGAAAGTACATCTACATACGCGTCATGCAGCCAAAGGACATAAAAAGACCTCACAGACTCACGTCAGGCATACTGGTGTTATAATGTCAGGTTTTCAGTCTGCAGAGTTGTTCTCAGTGGAAAGAAATGGCTTCTTTGCTCTTTAGATTGCATGACAGCAACGCCCAGTGCAAAGTCCACGAGTGAAGTTTCCATGACAATAAAACCAAAGGTCCATCTATAGCACTGACATTTAAAATTATATATGTGCAAATACCAGTATCATTAGCCATTATGTATAATTTCAGTCAAACTCTACAGCACTTTCAGAGAAAGTCATTTTCACAGTCTGTAAGCAAAGCAACTTTCTCAAGCTTTACACCATATATAATGTTGATTCATAAACATGGTTGAACCCATACAGGATCCAGATCCATATAAAGAATATCTTAGACATAGGCACTTTTGGGTCCACTTTTTGGGACCATGGGTCAGCAAGTAACAACCTAAAAATGACCTGGCAACTACCCACAGCAAGCTGGCATTGTGGCTTTGGGTTTGGCATGAACAATCACCACTTAGCCTATAGAAACTTATTTCTGGCCCTAACTTTATTCATAGAGGGGGGAAAAACTGCTAAAAAAAATAGCTGAAATAGCAATTTGCTTTTATTTTACAGCCCAGTTTTGCAGTCTTTTTTTCTTTCCAAACCCATACTTCAAATATACAAAGGCAGAAATATATTATGTTCTTTTTTTAAATAAAATTATAAAACATTTTCGTGAGCTAATTTGTTTTTAAGGCTTTAGTCTTCTGATTCAAATTGATTACGTCAGAATAAGTGCTAATTTACCAAAAGTAATTAGTTTAGGTCCTAATTAGCAAAGCACATATCACCAAACAGAATGTACAAACAAGATGAACTAATTTAAAGCAAGCTGTGTGTGTGTGTGTGTGTGCGTGTGCGTGTTGCAGCAAATGCAATTTACCTGAAAAATACATTAAATTGCAAACAAAATCTGAACATTGTAATTTTCCAGAAAAGATTGGACTATCTGAAAAAAAAAGGCACAGATCTGTTACTGGGGTACCTCATTTATGCCTAAATATTTCTATCGTAAAGGCACATATTAATACTTTAAAAGAAAGGACGCTACCAAAACAACAACAAAAAACATGCCTTTGCAATTGCTTGCTCAATTAAGGTAAAACTAAATATGGGTCTTCTCTGGCAAAAATGAGTGGCAAAGTGAATATCGCAAACAAAACTTACAAATAAAGCAACTCTTTCAAGAGAATTTAAATAGTCACTTTCATAGTAGTGTTAATTTAGTTTAGTCTTAAAGTCCTTGCTGATTTGAATTTTCAAATGCATTTTTTTGTATTGGTCATTCTAAACATTCGTCACGCACAAACACCTCTAAAAAAGCTTGCTACAGATGTGAAAAATGCAGAAAATTTAACCCGATACAAATGTTTTATGATGGACGAAAGTTTAAGAGGCAGCGTAAACATAACTGACACAATTTGTATTTATTTTTTTAACGTTCAACAATTTTGGACGAGAATTTCAGACTTTAGTCTTTTAAATTAGTCTTAGTCCTGTCTCAAATGTACTTTTTAGTTATTATCATATTTAGTCAACCATGTCCTGCTTTTGTTTAGTCAAGTTATAGTTGACTAAATGCCTGCCTTTTAGTCAATGAAAACTTAAGTCACATTTTTCATCATGCTGTATAATGATTAAACTGATAAAAATGATTTTTACTCAAAAATTACAATTGTAATGATTGTTGTCATTTGAGAAATAAATTTTTGCATTTTAGGTATTGCACTTTCACCAATAAGCACAAATCAACACAATATCGACTCATACATATAGTTTATTTTACCTCACCAAATGTACAGATGTATTATAGGCTATTTATTATATAAATTAATATCAAAGACTTACGCACTCTCTCTGTCTACATTATGACAACTGGTAAAACAAACAAAAAATAATATTATAACAGTGAAATTCCTAATAGTAATTAGTACAATAACTCCAAATCACAATAATGTTTCTCTATTAAAAAAACAGCGGTTGAGTAAATGTATTTATTCAGCAACCACAATCGCAAACAATATAGTTGAGATCTTATGGCAGAACACAGACTGGCTGAACGACATATTCATTTAAGCCAAACATCTCACATGGAGATCGCTAAACTCCATCTTACTTGTTTGTTGGTGTTTCAGATCATCATTGGCGCTTCTGCAATGATGAGTGAATGAATGCGCATGGTTGCCAGATTGCAAAAATTAAGCAAATGTATCTCTTTAACAGAGAAGCTCTGATTTAGGGATTTTAACTCCTGATATCTGGCAACGGCATACATGAAAGCTTGCATATTAGGGGCGTGTACAGCAGTCGGCAATAATATTTTGCCCGCTTTTTTGATGAAAATAAAGGGATTTTGGTAAACGTTTTATTTTTTTAAATAAATTTTTGTCTCGTCTTTTATCGTCAACGATTTAAGGCCTTTCCACATTGAGTGCAAAAAAGCGAAACGAATATCGGATGCGATGATGCGTTGGAATAAAACAACAGATTTCTATGGATGCTTCCACATAGACCGCGAACATTCGCATACCGAAAATGTGAATGTGTTTTTTTCGAACCAGTCCAACGAATCTTTTCAGTTTCGCAAAGCGAAAACATGGGCCGTCTAATAAGATTTGAGCTAGGATCACGTGACCGGAGCAGGTGCTGTTGCACAAAAAGGCAAGTGTGGTGGCGCGGTTTCAAAAACCAGTGTAGACACACACAGAAGAAGAGTATCCCGGATAAGAGAAGAGAGTGGATGCTGAGTTCTTGTTATCGTTGGTATTTGAGAACAGATTTATTCTCACATGTTCTTTAAACACAATAACATTTTGATTAATTGTTCACTGAATTATGTGATTTGTAGAGCACCGTCCGTTTTCTTCCACATGCACGAGCGTTATGAGTCAGAGCGCGTTCACTCTTTTTCTACACATGAAATATGAAAGCAAATAGACATATGATTATGAAGATATATTTTCTGTATGTGTTTTGTATGCAGCTCATGGTCTGCGTATGCATGTGTCTGCATATTAATCAAAATCAACTATAGATCACAATTGGAAGTTATTACAAGCACTCGATGATGGTTTAAAGTGGGTAAGCAAACATTAATAATTACATATATTTTCAAGAGTAGCTTGATGCTAATTGTACTTCTAATTATATTTTAGGATGTAGCCTATTCTTGTAAGCATTATATATTATTATAGTTATAGTTATATAGTTATATGCATTATATAGTCATATGCATTATAGTTTGTTTCTGGTGTAGAACCTTGTTTATCTTAATTTAATGCTGTATATTGAGCAGCGGATTATGTTAAATCCATTTACGAGATGCATATCTGAGGAAAAATGCATTGTTGGTCGGCGCCACCTAGCGTGTAGGCATGAATTAGCAGAAGGCGAACAATCATTTCGTGTTTGGTGTGAAACCACCGTTCATCGGCGATTTGCCTCGCTTTTTCGCATCACAGTGTGGAAAGGCCTTTAGTCACAGTTATTGTTTATTGAAAAATATTGTCTTGTCTTGAGAAAAAAGCTCATCAACAAACATTTTTCCTCATAGTTTTCATTAAAGGGGTCATATGATGCTGCTAAAAAGAACATTATTTGGTGTATTTGGTGTAATGAAATGTGTTTATGCGGTTTAAAGTTCAAAAAACACATTATTTTCCACATACTGTACATTATTGCTTCTCCTCTATGCCCCGCCTTTCTCAAAATTAACACAATTTCATAGCCACTAGGTAAGCCACTTTGACCACATTTTCTCTAAAAGAACTATTCAGTTAGATGAGGCACATAACTTTTTGATGCATTTCCAAATTCGAAACAGGTATGTGATGCAATTATTTCTATTTTCCTCTGTGCAATCATTACTGGCATTATTCCCACCAGTGGCTCTCAAAGGCGCTGCTTCCATAACAAAAAAGCAGGTGTTGTGTAAGCATGACCTCAGCACCTGAGCGGTGCATCTGTATTCGAACATCTGGGTGTACATAGACACACTTTGCCGATGTAAGCGAGATGGGACGGACAGCTCACAGCTGCGAGGTCAGACGACCCTCGGCCTCTCTCGTTGATGTTCGGGGGCAGCTTCCTGCAGGGAATGCCTGTCATGTTGGTGGGCCGCTGTGGGCCCTGACAAACATGCCCTAGCTGTACCCTGACTGAGAGGAGCCATATGGTGACAGAGGCAGAGCGAACATGTCCCATGACCATGATCCCGTACCCTGATCATTACACCACAGGTCTGGGCTCAGACCTTCCCAGCAGTCGCATGTTCTAAACCCCCAGCCTCATTAGTGCTGGAAGAGGTACCGTAACCTCTGTTCGAGACAGGAGAGTGACCAAGCATGCAACGTGCCTCAGCGTGCCGGTGAAGAAAAGAGTGCAAAAAGGGTTCGCCTGATTGATTTACATCCCCAACTTTATTACAGGGGAGAATATGATGTAAAACACCACGACAGTGCCAGATCTAAGAGCAGCCTGATTAAGGTCGACATGTGCCGTCCTTACAAGGGGGAAATTTGGAAATAATGCGACAGTAATCCAGGCAGCCTGATGAAGATGAGCATGGCAGAAACCCAACTCTCTGGCGACCAGCAATTACACACTCCTTCTCTGGCACATCTTTTACATATGGAAAGTGCAACCCAAACAGAGTGAGGGCTGTTCGAAGGACAAGATAAAGGGATGCTGGGAAGAGAGAGGTCATACATCAAAGATGGAACGATATGCACACTTTGACCTTGCTGCATTAACTTCAAAATGAAATCTTAAGGCCTTGTTGCATTTCGTAAGAACAGCGTAACTTTCACTTAGCTTTCTGCAGAGCATCCAATAGCCTTTCTGTTGTGACCCTGTTTTCTTGGCATGTTGTCCCTGTTGGCCCAGGTGGCAAGTATTAAAACATACTATTGCTATTTGCGTCTTGTCCTACCAAGTCGAACCAAATGATTTATGCTGTGAACACAGCACACTGACCCATAGGACTAAATCAAGAAAAGTGATTATCTGATGTGGACAAGAAATCCCCACCCAATTGACTCGATCAAATTAGGTTTGATCAGAGTAGATTAACTAAAATGAAGGAGTAATGGGAAATGTGAAAGAGGTGTTTGGCATCTAAACTTCACTTGCTAGAAGCTCATTTCTGTTTGAGCAGCTGTTCGGGAAAGAAACAAAAAGTGGCAATTATTTAACTAAAATCATATGAACAAGAGTGCTGATATTCAGATCAACAGAATGATTTGTAATGAGATATTTATTTTATCCAAGAGTTCAATAAACAAGAAGTCATATTCATTAACTTACATGTTAGACAATACTACCAGTTACGTAATTAATTTTTTGCAGTCAAAGAAAATAGTTTAAAACAAAGCCAGGCCAGTATCAACCAACACGTGTCTCGCACGTGTCCTAACAAGACACTTAATCAGAGTTTTTGTCCTAACCATGCGTGACAGTGATACATGACGTGCAGCGGGGTGTTTTGCATAACACTGAAATGGTTGACTTTGTTCATAATTGCATAAGACTTTAACAACCATAATGAAAGTGACAATGGCTAATAATTCCTTTAAATATATAATATATATATATTTAAAGGAAACAAGAATGTTCAAATTGTGAACTTATTAGTGTAGTATGGGATGGATTGTGAATGGTTTTGTTGCATCTTATAGCCTAGTCAAATTGTTGGTCAAATTCATAATTTTGAGTACATTAGGGTTGGGCTGATAGATGATACCATCGTCCATCGCCAGTAGCCGACAGACATCACAAGTTGTTGAGCCGGCATCAAGATCATCCTCCCCCCGAGGTGGTACACCTCATGACAGTTATTGCAATCATTGCAATTCATTTGAACTTTGTGTCAGTACATCATAAATAGGATGAAGCAACAGTTTACTGTCGGGGATTTGCTGTGGTGCACCACGGCACATCCAATGTAGACAGCATCACTCATAGGCGGCAATTTATGTTTCTGCCGGTGGGTGCTCAACTCATTTTCACCGCTGTTTCCACGACTAAATAATAACTGGGATAAGTTATCATACACTGTAAACCAGAACAGTACTACTAACTTTTTTAAAGATTAAGAACACTGCAATTAAAGTCTGTTAAATCGTTGATGCAACTTATAACAATTACATTTTCTAAACAAGGAATTTAGTTTTATTTTTGTGTGGCTCAACAGTTTTGAGTAAACTCTTCTATTTAAATTGTTATTTTTAAGTTTACCGAGTGACATAAAGTGACGTCACCTCGTTGCTCTAACCGACGTTCAGAAGAATCCATTCAACATGGCGGAGACTCGCAAGCGACCGAGCAAACTTAATGGAACAATTTGTAAGTAAATCAAAACAACTGTGAAAATTTCTTATTTGCTTTTTGAGTGTTGTAAGAATATCATGGCAAAGGAATGTTTTCATTTTTGGGAAACGCTGTTTTTACACAGCGCTGTAAAGCACGGCATTTCCCTAGTGCTTTTGAATGCGTATTTTGAATGCTATTTTAGCGTCACTGCTTATAGTATTATGTTAACGTCAAAGAAGGGCACAAATGTTAATGTTAAGTGGCATTTTTTCAGTAAACGCAGTCCTAACGTACGCTTTGAATGTCGCTGCTATTAACTGCAATGTTTAGGGCTGCGTTTCTCAAAAGCATCGTGAGCTAAGTCGATTGTTGAGACCATTTGGTGGCAAATGTTTCTACGATCATCTTAGCCATACAATGCTTTTTTGGGAAATGCCCTGGTAAATGTGATTTTTATTTGGTCTGTTTTTAAACAACTAGCTGCTAAGAGTATTAATCCAAAATTAGGTTAAAGCTAATACACAGACATGAATTTTGCAATATATTAATTTTACAAAAAGCAATCTACAAACTTGTAGTAAACCTTTACAAACTTCCTTTAATTGCAGGCTGAGCTGGATGCTGAATACAAAAGAGTGAGCCTCAACACTTAAGGTAACTTCTATTCAGTTGAAGAGCAAGTTCTGTGATGGGTCCTCACATGACAGGACACAGACTCGGCTTTCTCTTTTCTACATCCATTGTTGGTTATACACTTACTTGTGCGTGTTTGTGGTTTTCTAGGTTTGTGCTGAGTTTCACCATATCAGAGAAAGTGGCACACACCAGCAAGATTTCACAGATGTTGCATGACATTCTAAATGTTTGATCTTCAGGTGAGTGCAAATTCACAAACACTAACTACCCGTTATTCTCATTACTCAGTAATTAATTATACTGGGTGTTAGTTTTTTATTAATTCATTTTTTCTTCTCTAGAGTATACTCCGTTGGATGGTGCGTTCGATAAATTTACTACACAAAATGTATCTTGCGAAATGTAAAATGCACAGACTGCAAATACATTTAGTAACCAAATAATACACACATTCTTTCTATGAGGGTTGTGTTTCACTAAATAAAATGATTTAATAAATACCTACAATTTACAATAAGCACTTATTTTCGCATACACAGGAAAAAGTTTGAGGGCGCACACATAATATCTGAGAGAGCGCAGGAGCCATGATCATTATATGGGAGAGCAAGCCTACTGCAAGCCGAGAGATTCGTGCTGGCACCCTCTCATATTACAATAATGCACTCTTGACATTTACCATTAAAATAACGCCAAAAACTGCCTCAAATGAACTATGAAAACGAGAATAAAGTCGTA
>NW_015505624.1:512126-538549 GCF_001515645.1 Sinocyclocheilus grahami
GGCAAATGTTTCTACGATCATCTTAGCCATACAATGCTTTTTTTGGGAAATACCCTGGTAAATGTGATTTTTATTTGGTCTGTTTTTAAACAACTAGCTGCTAAGAGTATTAATCCAAAATTAGGTTAAAGCTAATACACAGACATGAATTTTGCAATATATTAATTTTACAAAAAGCAATCTACAAACTTGTAGTAAACCTTTACAAACTTCCTTTAATTGCAGGCTGAGCTGGATGCTGAATACAAAAGAGTGAGCCTCAACACTTAAGGTAACTTCTATTCAGTTGAAGAGCAAGTTCTGTGATGGGTCCTCACATGACAGGACACAGACTCGGCTTTCTCTTTTCTACATCCATTGTTGGTTATACACTTACTTGTGCGTGTTTGTGGTTTTCTAGGTTTGTGCTGAGTTTCACCATATCAGAGAAAGTGGCACACACCAGCAAGATTTCACAGATGTTGCATGACATTCTAAATGTTTGATCTTCAGGTGAGTGCAAATTCACAAACACTAACTACCCGTTATTCTCATTACTCAGTAATTAATTATACTGGGTGTTAGTTTTTTATTAATTCATTTTTTCTTCTCTAGAGTATACTCCGTTGGATGGTGCGTTCGATAAATTTACTACACAAAATGTATCTTGCGAAATGTAAAATGCACAGACTGCAAATACATTTAGTAACCAAATAATACACACATTCTTTCTATGAGGGTTGTGTTTCACTAAATAAAATGATTTAATAAATACCTACAATTTACAATAAGCACTTATTTTCGCATACACAGGAAAAAGTTTGAGGGCGCACACATAATATCTGAGAGAGCGCAGGAGCCATGATCATTATATGGGAGAGCAAGCCTACTGCAAGCCGAGAGATTCGTGCTGGCACCCTCTCATATTACAATAATGCACTCTTGACATTTACCATTAAAATAACGCCAAAAACTGCCTCAAATGAACTATGAAAACGAGAATAAAGTCGTACAAGCTGCAATACATTTCTTATTGCTTAAAATGAACGAAGACTATCTTGTGTTTTTCTGTGGGTGCCCGATCATTTTCAGATCGGCGCCTATGGCATCACTGATTATAATGGGTTCTATAGTATTTTGCGACTCCAATAATATTAAAACTATACCAGAGCAAGACACAATTATAGTACACCCATATCCAGAAGGATAACTAACTGTATCCTTCATAATTACTCACAAAGCACAAGTTATTGTTTAGCTGAAAACTGGTGAAGAATAAAAAACAGAAAAAAAGCCAAGAGTCTTTTCATGAATCTCAAATATCAATTGTTCCCTTTCATTGGTTTCTTTGCAAAGGCACTTCCAAACCCCATTTGAATGTCTAATAGAAGACATTATCTGTAATCAAGAGTGGCTAAACACAATAAATGTGACAGGCGAAAAGCTCTGGAGCCTGACAATGTGAAGGTTACTCAAGAACAAGTCTGAGTACAAAGTCTTCAACTGATAAGGCTCGCTCACCAGATTCATTAAACCAATGTTAATGTGCTTGTCTCCATGAAATACATCAAATTACCCGAATCAAAACCAATAGACTGATGCAAACTAGAGGAACATCTAGTTTTAGCAGGTTTCAGGGTGGTACATCTTGTTTTTTGGTGGAGACAGATGTGGGTAAAGTACATCAGCCTAAAGGTAGTTGTCTTCGTGCTTAGTAAAGGGAGGAATTTCTTTAGTGGAAAAGCAAAAATTATGTTGTGATCAGCTACATTTCAACCTTATTTCCCTCTGACAGGTCCCATAAATAACTGAATAATCAAACTGGAAGAGACAAAAAAGCTTCTTCTGGAACAAAAGTATAGAATCGAGCAGGCAATCAAAACAGAAGCGGAGGAAAGAACAAGCAGCTCTATATATAGCGGAAAAACTGATGAGAATGAAACACAGTCTCTCTCTATTTGCCACATAGACACAAAGTGAGCGGGGTAAAAACATCAACAATATGCTCTGACCGCAGTCTTTCTCTCAGAAATTAAAGCAATCATTGGGTCTAATGCAGGCTGGGGAGATAGAGGCCTCGTGCGGGAGGAGAGGAGAGGGCTTCCTGTCTCCAAGAAATGGGCATTGAATTCTGATTTCGGTCACCTAATAGAAAGTAATGAGAGAGGCTTATGCTCCAGTGCCTTTTGCATTCCTGGCCAGAGCAGTGAGCGCTCTCCACTAAAGGCCAAAGCACTGGTGCACTGATTGGGGCTGACACTGCAGCTGAAGGGGGCTGGGGGTATGGGTTAGTCAGAGACAGTGAGAGATAAAAAGAGAGAGAGGGCACAGGCAGAAAAAAGGAGAGTACGGAGCTAAGTAGGGTGTGCTTCACCAAGAGTACGCACCATCAATCCGGCTGACCAGCTTCTCCAGTGCCTTCACTTTCCTCTGGATCCCAGGCTGGGCGAAGGTGTAATTGTCCTTAAGGGAGGAGAGAGAAAGATGAGAAACTTAAAATGGTACACATATTTGCCCAATGAAATACAGGACATAATTGCAAAATGTATAAATTGTGTGAATTAAAAACAAACAAACAAACATTCTTCCTATATTCCTTTACAACAGAATTAAATCTGAGGCTGTGTTTACACTAGTGCGATTCCGTTTTAAAACGCATAACTTTTGCTACGGTTACGTCTGTCGTTTACACCGGCGGACCCCGTTTTAGTTTGAAAACTCTGGGGATGTTTCAGTGTAAATGTACCAAAACTGAGAATTTTTAAAATGATGACCTTGACGACCGTGTAAACAATAACGTCATGCTCATTGAATGTTCATGTGACATGCGTTTTCGGTTGTGTACTAGTGTGGATGGAGATCGATTCAGAAACGCAGTGAAAACGCCAGCGTAGACGAGGATCATTTTAATTAAAAAAATGCTAGTTTAAAACGAAAACGCACTAGTGTAAACAGGGCCTGAGTCTGATTTTGTGACTATTTGCTTAACATGTTTCGGTTTATAGTTAGTTCCATTGTTACTGGTTACAAGTTTACAACACTGTTACTTGTCAGGAGTTGTTTAGAGTTATGATAACGGTAATTAAGAGTTTGAGCTTATAATAATGGTTGCTATTTAAGCTTACGCTATTTAAGTTTACACCAATATCATAAATGTGTAATAAGTAACATTGCCATAACCTCAAACTAACAATGAACAACACTGTCATAAACTTGTGACTTTTAACCTCCTGGGGTCGACAGTTCCGCCAGCGGAACTTTTTGCAGATTTGAATGATGACAGCGAAAAGAACTAAAATGCTCCTTCATACTTGATCGTACATATAAGAGTAATACAGCATTTATGAAAAACAAATATTATGCGACAAAGTAATCAGTATGAAACCAACGCGATGTCAAGCCTTGGCCGTCGCCTTCATTATCGCTAACGTGACCATGCCCACGCGCCGATCGCACTTTTGTTATTACAATCGTCCACGTGAGACGCGCACATGTAAACGCCCACATCACAGCAAACACAGCAGCGAGACGTTTCCTCAAGTTAATCTTGGCTTCTTCGCTTCTGGAAGAAGACGCACTGAGAGAAATAAGCTTTGGATTTTCCTCAGAAGAACACGCGGCGTGATATTCAGTGGAGGATATAGTAAGTCTTTTTTATTTGCCTACTTGCATTAGTTGCTATTGTGTTACTGTGACATAACTTGTACATATTTTACTAGTTACTTTTTCCAAACCATGATTCCTGACTAAATGTATAATCAAGTGAAACATTATGAAGAGTCATTCACTGCATATATGTCTCACAATGCCAGGAAGTTTTTTTTATGTTCTATAAAATAGACAGCAACGATATAAAAGTAATGCGAGTTATAATGTTGAATGTTTTATACTCGGTCATTGGCATTCACGATCGTCTGATGTGTAAACGTATCAAGTGAGCTGTAAATAAGTGATGCATCGACAGACATATACGCACGTCCTTTCTTATCAGTGACGCAATTTATTTATCAGCTATGCATCTTCTGGTAATTGTTAACAACTGTTTCAGTTTTCGTTTAGGACTGTGGCTGCATCACTGGCATAATTGCACAAGGAAGGCACACGTGTCGTTCAGTTTTGAGTTCGCTGGAAAATCATACTGAGTAAGTGCACAGTATAGTAATTGTACTTTTATTATGTCTAGACTTTACGGTAATATTATTTGTGGTTGATAGTGTTAAAATGTAGTTTCTTTGTTATTGGCATTCAGTTTTCTCATGAAGTATGCATACTATACTAAGGTACTGTGGGGAAAAAATGCTTACAATTGTTTATAAAATTATTTTAGGACCGAATACACCACTCTTGCCTTCACCTGCATCTCTCACAGTAAGGGGACGCTCGTTCAGTTTTCAACTCCATTCAGAATCTTAGAGTAAGTGTGCATTCACTATTTTACAGATGTTACTTTCATTTGATTTATTTGCTGTATGGTAAACTATTTTTGCTATGTGGTAATTGTGTTCTTTGTTTCGATAAATTATTACTAGTATCAGTGAAAATCATAATAATGTTAATAATGTAGTTTGTGTAAACAGCATGCTTGCGTTTTTATTTCAGATGTGAGTGCAAAATAACCTGTTGCAAAGAGAGCCAAAGCAAAGCTGCCCACTTGGTCATGGAAATTCCTGCCTGCACAAGAACCTGGACCACAGCTAAGACCATGTGATGCACACACTCCCATGAGTTATTTTATGTGATAGTTATATGTATTCTAAATAAACTACAAACAAAAAATATATAAATTTATTTTTTCCTCACATTCTTTCTTGTAGCAATTCCCTCTCAGTCACACACCTGACTGAAAAGCTCATTATGCAGCTCATTATGCAGGGCTTTGTCTTCTCAGGTGTGAATCACAGCATTATGCATGAACATTCACGCCCCCTCGCATATACCTTTTCTACACAAAAAGTGTCTTAGAAAATTTAAATCAATATAGTGTTTTCTGTGAATGAGTGAGTAAGATGATTTTCACATAATTTTGAAGCAAAAACTCTAGACTTCAAGATCAGTTCTCAAAAGTCTTGTGATCAAATGTTCTGTATGTGTTTTATGGCCTTATTTCAGTGACTTTAAAATTTTAGTTTTTCACTAAGCACACATTAACGTTGTTTTCTTAAAAACACAATCACATACATACATGCTGCTCACATATTATTGTAGCCCAGTTTGTGCTGATTACAGTGTTATTAAACTTTAGACATTCAAATGTTTGTATGCAACTGAAAAAAGCACAAATGTCAGGGCATGTCAAAACTTTTCCCGACCCCAAAACACCCTCGGACCCCAGAGGGTTAATGTGCATCACTGAAATCATGTGAAGTAACTGCCGTAAACTAGTAATGAGTAATAATTATTAGATGTTTAGGACAGTTACTCTCTATTAGGGCTGAAACGATTCCTTGAATACCTCGAGTAACTCGACTACAAAAAAATCATTGAGGCAAATGACTTGACTCGAGGCTTCGTTTAGTCCATTTACTGTAACTACACACGGAACACCGTGTTTCCCGACGGACCATTATTACAGGCGCACAACCCGATAAACGCTGGACCAGACCATAGACTGTATAAATACAGGGGCCAGCCTTTAAAAAAAAAAAAAAAAGAACTGGACATATTTAAGACCATAAATCAATATGGTGGCTAGTTATAATGTCCCTACGTTAGCTATGTTTTGTGAAAGACTAAACGCCATTGTGCATAAAAATACCACAGAAAGAAAGTTCATATCACACGAAGAGTGCCAGTTTTCACCTCTAAAATCAGCATGATTACAAATGTGATCAGTTCAATAAACAAGAAGGTAATATTATGAGACTTATGTTTTAGACACTAGATTGCCTGTTTTTGCTTTATTTTGCCAACAAAAAAATTCCAAACACAGCCACAGCGCTGTTTTGCGTCTCTGAGCAACATGACGGCGTTTCGTTCCTGAATGAATCAACCGTTTAAATGATTCGGTTCAATCAAAATTGCGTATGGTCTCTTGTTCTTGTTCCAAGATACCTTCCTGTCCACTGATTTTTGCCTCTCACAAAAGCCACAAAGCCTTCCAAGAAGACAGTAAAGGCTTATGTCATGCTTGGGCTTTAGTTAAGCTGAAACTTGAAAGTTAAGTTGCACAACATTACTATTATTTTGATTTATGCGTTAGTTTTAGTTTGTACTGTTTACCTTTTTTAAAGTAATGTGAAATAGATTTTTGTATTTTTATTTATGTATTTTATTTTTTTATTGATATATTTGTATTTGCATTTTGAATGCAATTTGGCAATTAAATACATTAAATGGGTTTAGTTTTCATGGTTATTAATGTATGCAATTTCAGCAATACAAATGTAAATTTTTCTAAAAAGAAAAGAAATTAGTTGTTTATTTTAAGAGATCTATCTTATTATCTCTTGTATATTTAGTATTGCTCTTTAATAAATAAAAATTACTTCTTATCCGATTAATCGATGGAATAATCTGTAGAATACTCGATTACTAAAATAATCGATAGCTACAGCCCTAAATCTCCATAATGCAGCAGCGTTACTCGGTTTTAAAAATGTACACTTATGAATTCAAAAATTATACCATTGTAACTGCAATATAATTGTTGTCTAATGGGTTAAAGTTATTTGGTGTAATGTTGTTATTTCTACTGCAACAATCAGTAGGTAAGAGTAATGGATAGACAATATCTTGAAACTGGCACACAGTGAACACACCCCATACATATGCATATGTATGCACAAATACATGCACCACCACCCATCCGCACTGGGAAAGAAATTGTGTGCTAGCAGAGCTCAACTGCATGCTGGGAATAGTGATCCTATAATTAAGTGATAATATTCATCAAGGTCCTGTGGCCCACAGTGCCGCTTAATTACCACATTCATTTCAGCCTACATTAAAAGACCCTTCTTGACCAGACAGCTACTTAAGAGACCCCCACCCACCTCTATCACTCCCCAAGCCTCAGTGGGATTCCTTCTGCACTGCCGCAGGAGGAAACATAGCCTAGTCATACTGCCCATAGAAACGGAGCACAAGTTCAGCTGTCGAGAGCCAGCGTAAAACAAGCAGTGGGTTAGGGATGATAAATTGGGTGGTTTGCTAAACTGAGATTGTCAGGCATGGATATAATCAACAGAAGCTGTAGACCCATCATTCACAGCAATAAAACTGCTGATGTGAAGGAGGTATGCGTACAAAGAAAATAACAGACGGAGTATGCATGTATGCGCTGTACGCAAGAGGGACATTCAGCCGTAAACAGGTCCAACGATACCTGCTGTGAAATCACCTCCCTAAACCAAACCGTGTGAGGAGAAGATGTAGCATATGACAGAACAATTTCATAACTTGAAAGGTCATATAAATGTGTGTAGGACAGACTACAGCCAAAAAAATGAACAAAACAAAACAAAACAAAAAAAACAAAACACCAACACACACACAGCAAGTTTTAGGATAGCCTTGCACTTTTGCGTTCAACCTTCACTGTCTACATTTGTATTCTCTCTAACTCATTTACTGGAATACATGGCTAGACAGAAGCTGCTCCTAATTTTTAGATGACATTTCACATTAAAATTACTGTCATAATGACCATGAAAATGGATAACTTCATTGGACAAATGGAGAGATGACAGTGTGAGTGACAATAATGGTGACACCTTATCAAGTGGTCTGAGTTATATCATACCTAATGGGACACCTTCATACGAACTCTTGAAGCGTAAGTACATTTAGTGACAAAAGAGATCTGTAATTGTATAGAGACTACATTCAAATGGCTAGCTAGCCTTTTTCTTTGCATCAAATTGCACTAATATCAGTATTATCTTGAAGGCTTTTTACTCCAATCAATTTTCACTGGATCAACCTCTAAGTGGCTCTTTGAGGGTTCCAAAATTTGTCAAGAGGTAATGATTGTAGGAGAGTTAATTATACACTTTGGACAATCACCTAATTGCTTGCCAAATATCATGGTCCTCTGTGTCTTGGCAACCCCAACAAGTGCAAATACCCTGGACTGAACAAAGAGAAGGATTTTTGCAATCAGTCTTCAACTTGCAAAGGTGGACAGACAGATATTCTGCACTATGTGAGTAGGTCTATGGCTCCATCTTTGATGAGACTTCAGAGAGGCAGGATGCTTTAATGTAGCCTGGGAGTAGCTGAGGCGGCAAACACCCGCGAGGGGAGAGAAGTCATTAACCGATAAACAATTTCAGCTGTCCTTCAGGCTCAGATGTGCAGCCTCGGCGCTCCAGAGGTGCCTTAGATGAATACATGAATAGCTGGATCCCGACCATTAAGACCAGCCACCTCCTTTTTGCTGTGACCTCAAAACAGGTCTTTAAAGGGGCAGCACAATGAGGCGGCACTGAAACAGATGGGGCGAGTCCGTGCTTGGCCTACTTTCACAGGTCTACACCTAATCTTCAGCTGGAGCACTGACCCTGGAGGATGCTTGTGGCTCAATGAACATTAACGCTCTATGCCGGGCTAATCTATCTCTGCAGGAGTCCCTGAGAGTTAGGGCAAAGTGGCCAGGCAGTGGGGAAAGGGGTGAAAGTCATGATTCGAGATGCACTCACACTCAGGTCTGATCTGAGAACATATTACAAGGGCATCTCGTGGGCAAATCTTGGCTCCAACTCCTGCATACCTACCAAGTGCTAAGTGCATGTTAAACCTGACTCAGAAACAACACTCCATTGGGATGCTGAGCCAAACCCGGCACTATCAGTTTAATTTAGTTTTTTGACTAATATACAATGCACATAAATTGATGACAATGTTATGTCCAAGAGACATTTCTTTGAAAGGTTCAACATGTGAAATGGAAAATTACCAGTAAAAATAACTTAAAATTTCGATCTGTTCATCATCCAAAGCTGTTCTAAAGCTTTAGAAAACAGTTGCACACTGGAGAGTAAGCATCATGCCACATCATGCAAGTAAAGGACAGGTAGTTCACATTAAGAGCGAACATTGTATTTTCACAAGTTTCTTGATGATTCACCAGACTGGATGCTTTTTATGGTTTTCCTTGTGGAATGAGGAATTTGATACATCCCCATTACATGTTTGTTGTTTAATATACACAAGAAGTAATACTCTGTCGAATCAAATGGTGTTTGCAGAGCTCCCCTGCAAGACACTGCAGAAAAAGAAACCCAGCAACACCACTTTTGGATGCATCTCCTTCCTAGTGTATGTTAACAGGCAAAGCTGACTCCCAACAACACTCCAATTGGATACAGAGCGTAAAGAGATCTCCAGTTTAATTTTGTTGTTTCTTCATTGCTTTAACTCTGTGCAATTCCCCTGGAGACAACATCTGATAAGAAATCCATTGGATGGCAAGAGCTAAACAAGTTAAATGCCTCTTTCTCTCGCTCCTTGTATGTCATGTTCTGGCGACACATGGATGCAATGCAATTACCTCCGAGGCAGAAAGAGTGGGTCAGTCTTAAGCATGCATTAAGCCTGCCCAGAGACCTTCGTAATTACATCTGCATTATTAAAGCACCCGTGCTTTAATGAAGTGCAGGTGCTCTTACACACTGGACCCTGGGAGCTGTAAACAATCCGGTTTCCACAGCAATATCATTAACCAGCTTTGAACCGAGCTGAAGAAACTCTATAATCTTGAAAAGAAGAACTAGGAAGGGTTTGACTTGCACCTCTATAACATGCTGTGACAAGAAGAGCTCTGATGATACAAGCAGGTGCCAAATTTTCCGCTCAATGCGCCTTAGAAAGCATCCTCTTTTCCAGGGATTTGTTTAAAGCTTTGGCTGGGGAACAAGTTGAAGCTTTGTGGCATCCTTTTTTACTCAATCCATCTTTGATCTGGTAAAGTGACTGGAGCTTCCCAGCTGAAGCTTTTTTGGACTATGTTATACTCTCCAAAACGTCCATCACTCACCTTCAGTAGATTACTAATCTCCCTTTGACACTACCCACAAAGGGACTGATTTCTCCGCTGAGTGAAAAAGAACAAGGCAAAAAAGGTGATCCGAGATCAACAGAAGATGGTGACTTTTTTTCTAAATATGTGAGAATAAATAGCTGTAAATCTGAGGAGATTAAGACCAGCCCTTTGATAAGAACTTGTGGAAAGATCTGCTTGATGCAAACAACAAACCTGCTGAAAGGATTTGGAGCTGTGATGACGACCCATGATAACCAGAGCACATAATAAGAGCTCAGCTTTGTGTTATTCATGGAGAGAAAAGGGCTTTTACACTCTCTCTGTGGCTGCTGATGCCTTTCCATTTGTCTAAGCAGCCCTCTTTTCCGCTCTCAATCGCTTCTGCTCTTCCAGGCGAAGCTGGATCAGAAATAACCCACCAATGCAGAATATGAACATCCAGGATCATGAGCTTATATTCTGAACCTTTCAATGACTGCATTCACTGCTTCCCTAGTTCACTCTTTGAAATCGACCATAGTCTTCTTTTCTATGTCAGTCACAGGGGCTTAGAAGAATAGTTCACTCAAAAAATAAGAAAAATCTGCAAATGTTTACGTCAACCTTGTGTTGCTGCAAACTCATGTTTCTCCTTCCCCTGTGGAATACAGAAGGGCAATTTGAAGACTATTCACCATAACAGTTAAACTCCAAAATGGATAAAAACGACACCATGCAAGTAGACTATAGGTCCCATGAGTTATATTCAAACTATTCTGAAGACATACAATTACTCTAAAGATCTCATATCACATTGTCCATTAAACACATTTGAATTGGTGCAGGACATTTTCAGTTACAAGACACTCAAGAACCAAAGACATTTTAGCATTAATGATGTCAAGTCTGGTGCAGTGCACCAAGCTGAAAAGAATGTAGATAAGATTTAAGAGCTTTTGCAGATGGAATGATTGGTGAATGATTGACAGAAGTATCACGTTTGGTTGCTTAACATCTGTTGTCTCTCTTCCATTAATTTCATGGCATAGCCTTTACATTATCTTGATAGACAAGAAAAGACACTTGAGACAGTGCATTTGTACAATGTGCATTGCTCATGTTATCGTGGCCAGGGGCTGATGGATTTCTCTTTTAAAGGTATGGTTCATGAGTTTAGTACTTTGCATGTGCACGCTTAGAGAAGAGTTAATGAGGGAGATTATGTGGCAGGAAGAATATGAGCGACAGGCTGCACTATCAGACATCTGACTGAGGGGCTCAGTGAGCTGCGACGGAGGCATACGGCTGTCAGTAAAAGAGGGACAGGAGAGAGCGGCAGCCAAGCAGAAAACTCAAGCTTTTCCTGCTACCACTTCCTCAAGAGTGGCTGATTGAATATAATTGGCAGGGGGGCAGGAGGATAACACAGCATCCTAAAACAAAAGAGCGGCCCCTGCTGCAGCCCTCGTGCAACACTGATACACACGTGGAATAAAACAGCGCTACTCTTGCACGCGGTCGGCGTATTTGCTCTGAGTCACATTATCCCTCATGTGCTGAGCCAAAATATGAGACAATAGCCCCCTCTTGCTTAAACAACAGTTCAGAAAATAGCCTGACTGTGCACAGGGCCGTGTCGGCCCAGGGGGAAACGAGTAAAATTACATGCTGGCCCAGTACTGTGTTCTTCACAGAGAGAGAAAAGTGTGAGAAAAAGAAAAAAAACAGATTGAGGCAACACATCTGAGCGTCTCAAGAGCGCTGCTGAGATGGTATTGGTTGTAGTATCTCTGGTCTCAGCATGCAAAAGTGAAGGACATCTCAAACCCTTTGCTCTGAGAGGAGCCCATCTGATAAGGATGAAAGTGGATCACTTCATCTGTATTCTCCGACAACCCCTAGGGTCTGCCGGAAAATTCACAAAAAAACCATAGGACGCATTTCCGGCAAGAGCTCTGACATCCAGCGTAGACACTTCAAAGATCATGTGTTGAAGGCTGGAACTTGACTTGGCATGAGTGTCAAAGATCAAGCATTAATCAGTGCTAACTGTGTAAGAGATGGAAGAATAGGCTGACAGGCAACTGTCTGAGCATGTGTCGATGCAATCCGCAGCTCCGCACTTCCAGTCAATAAACTGTTCCGACGAAGCAGGGGACCAATTGGCCAAATCAAATTGTTAAGACCTCAGGCCCCATTTTCTTTAGTGTGTGCCACCACTGCATGCAAATATTTATCTGATTATCAGAAATTCGTAAGCTCCACAGGCAATTAATTTGTCCTGGCTGTTTAAGCATGTTCCAGGGTGGGGGAAATAACAGATGAGAGAGATAATAAATGGATATATTACCTACAGGCCTGATCTCGGGTAAATACAACAGGGACTGTTTACCTCCAGTCTTTGTTGCTTATGCAACACACCGAATGCCATAGGTTTTAATACAACAAGGGGTCTCCTAGTGTAAACTGGGACAGAATACAACAACATTTGCTTCTCTTTAGTAAATGAATGATTAACAATTCCCTTTCTCCCTTCTTTAGCCAATTTCACATGTTCCATTTCTGTATTTGACACCAACCCCCAAGAGCCGCAAGGTGCAAAATGGTCGCAAATGGTTCCATTTCTTTTTCTTTTAAGTTGGCATACAGAGAGAAAAAAAGAGGAGAGAGAGAAAGGGGGGAAAGCCAGAGAGGGAAAAATAGGCTAAATAAGCAAGAGGTTCATTAATATCACTGAAGGTGCATTATACTGACAAAGGGCCTCGTGAGGCACCTATTTATTTTGGAAATTAATAAAAGCGAGCATTTGCCCCAGTGTAAATGCCACTTTCTGTCCACAGCAGCAGTACTGAGCACGCCCCATTCCCCCTCTGCTGTTCCTCTGACCTTGGTTCTAATTGCATGGCAGATCCCCGGGAGATCGTGTTCCCCCTAATGGTTTATAAACAATTTTAAAGGGGCTCCACTTCTCTACAACATTAATTAGTTTATGGTCCTCTGGCTCAAACCCCTAAACCCCCTCCTATCCCACCGCTTACAGAGGAACCAGTAAGGGGTCTAATAGTGGTGCATTAACCTTACTGAGTGGGACAATTTACGGACTACTGCACTTGTTTAACTTCTCCCCAGTAAACTATACATAATAAAGTGAGTGGTGCAATTTTAAATAAGTCAAAAAACAATCTCAAGAGGCACACTATTTACAATTTCACGTGCACAGTATATTTATTGACCGAGTACTGTATTTTCAAAAATAGCATCATTTATAAACTATATAACATAACAAAGGTGTAAAATATTTGAACATGATCAGAAAATGAGAATCATTGTTTTATTACAGAAATGGGTAACACTTTAGTACAGGGTCAAATTCTCACTATTAACTAGTTGCTTATTAGCATGCCTATTATCAATATACTGGCTGATTATAAGTACTTATAAAGCACATATTCAGATTTTTGAGACAATTGTCATAGTTAACGGTTTGTTAATAGCGAGAATTAGACCTTAAAATAAAGTGTGACCCAGAAATGTTCTGGTGACAGTAAAATATGTGTTTGTATCAGAACCAATCATGCAAAATAAAAGCTCTGTTGAATGTGTAACATCAAGTATTCAGTAAATCACGTTGATTAGAACTTAAATACAATATATGTGCTAACATTGTTTATAGCACTTACACACTCACCGGTTTTCAAATGTGATTATATTTTATCAATAATTTGGCAAAGAGACTGCACATAAGATCAAAAAATATTTTTATAGAAGGACAATCAGCAAGAGTTTAGCAGCAGATGCTTGAGGCTCACATGGGGCAAAAGTGTGAAATGTCTGCAGGGTGGAAACAAAGAAACGTGAATGGAGCAGTTTGCAGCATATCACACATAAGACAACAGAGTAAAGGGTAATTCTGAAAGTTTGTTTCAATTGTCCTTTGGCAGTCTACGTCCAATACTTTTCAAGGAGACTAGTATTATGATAAAGTAATGAGAAATAAAAAACTATTTCAATTTGAATAGGTCATTTTCAGGCCTTAAAATGGGGTTAGGGTCAACATGTAGTGCTTCAAGTACACTTTGCTTACACTTCTGATTTGGGATTAGAACTACAATCGGTTGATCTCCCATATATTTAACCACTAGGTCACACCAACTGATGCACATGCAATAATTTTTGTTGTTCTGCAATTAAAAATATTTCCGTAGTTCTCCAAGTCAGCATGTGAGATAAAAGTATACAAGAGTAAAAAGAAAAACCACCTGGGCTTAACAGATGGCTGATATGAGGCAGTTTTGATCAGAAGTTTTATTCTGGTGAGCATGCTTTTTAAATGTGTGAGCAGTATAAAAAAAAACTGAAACAGCTGGAAGCCCTTGGGTTTAAAGATAGGTGGACGAACAGTGTGGTTCAAGAAGCCCAGTAAAGAGAAGCACTGATCAGAGAAAAAAGGAAGAGCAAAGACGAGCGAGGTATCGGCAGCGCCAACTGTGAAACAGATCACAGCAGAGCTGTATGCATGAGCTCAATAATCTGCCTCCATCACACTCTCAAGCCTGTAGATATAAATGCACCTATCTGCCCCCTCAAGCATTTTCTGTGGGTCCCCATCACCTCTTATCTGGCTTATGCCTCTTATTTGGCTTATCTCCATCATGCAATGGGCTTTTATAGAAATATGTACATTCTTCTCACCAACCCACTTTCACTACACATGAAGTATTTGTGTATTTGCACACACACAGAGAGAGAGAGAGAGAGAGAGAGAGAGATCAATCTTTATTTGAAGTTAACAGCATTAGTAGTTGTTTTGGGTTTGGTATATAGTGTATTAAGCAATAAAGCAATAAGCCATGAAAGGCCACACTCTGTGACCACACTTTAATTCTATATTAATTTAATTCTATATTAATGTGCCAAGATACTACAAACCAGTTAGGCTAATTAACTTTAAGTTCTGGCCCGCTGACTTGATTGACAAGCAGCAGAAAGTGCTAAAATTCTGAACTGCGCTACTTGCTAGATAAAAAAATCATATTGCTTAGTTCACAGTATTAAAGGAATAGTTAAAAAAAAAAAGTAAATTTTTTCATTCTCATTTCTTTCAAAACTAGCATAATTTTGTAAAACTTTAAAAAACTTGTTTTTTTTGTGCATATAAGATCAATGCGGTTCAAAATAGCAATGGTCCCCAATGATTCTTATTATATAGGTGCAAAATAATAACAACAATATATAAACTCTCTCTCTCTCTCTCTCTCTCTCTCTCTCTCTCTCTCTCTCTCTCTCTCATATGTGCATATTCATGCTACAGCAGGTTTTTCAAATAAATGCTGTACTTTTGAAAAAAGGAATTCTGAGGGGGGAAAAAATCAGCTTCGCCATCACAAAAATAAAGTATATTTTAAAATAAATTTAAATGGAAAGCACTCAAGAGAAGATTTAGCTGGCTGTGATTTGACCAAAGATTAGGTTGTAAAATTATGATACTGTACTGCTAGAAACATAATATACACTTGCTTTGTAAATAAAAGTTAAACACAGCTAATATGCACACTTAAGGGGTAAATAAAGTATAAAGGTATAATTTTTT
Organism: Sinocyclocheilus grahami; assembly: GCF_001515645.1. Lineage (NCBI taxonomy): Eukaryota > Metazoa > Chordata > Actinopteri > Cypriniformes > Cyprinidae > Sinocyclocheilus > Sinocyclocheilus grahami. Next base: position 527,657 of record NW_015505624.1, read on the forward strand.
TCAAAAGTACCACCCCAGTGACAACTTTTGTACCTTTTTTTTTTTCTTTAGAGTGTATCAATGGTATATAAATTATGCCTTTAATCACTCAAACACTGGACCCAGACCAAGCAATCTGTCCAACAAGTTGTAGTCTGACATATGGCCTCCAGTGTCAAAGCACGGCTGTTGTGCCAGCATGTGTGTCAGCACAGAAACACAGCCAACCTGAACAAGATCCGCTATGTTCAAGTGAGCATCTGGTAACAGTAAGCTGATCTTAGATTTGAGTTTCTGTATATTAAAGCATATGAGGGCATTTTCCCTTGAGTCCTGCTGTCATACACTGGCTTTAAAGCTGAAGTGTGTCATTTCTGCACCACCAGCGTCACCAAACGGAACTGCAAAAATAATGATTGCTTTCAAACAGGTTTCTTGAACACTCCTAATCTACCATTGGTTAGGCAAAATGCTCAACTCGCGCCATTGGTTGAGTGTCCAAAAATGTATGACTCAAAATAATCTGAAAAATTTAGCTGTTGTTAGTTAGTTAGGCCTTATTTACACTAGTGCATTTTCATTTTAAAATGAAAACGATCCTCGTCTACACTGGCGTTTTCACTACGTTTCAGAAACGATCTTTGTCCACACTACATAACCGAAAATGCATGTCGCATGACCATTCATGCATGTACAACCATAGATATGTACAGGTAGATGCCCTATTATTTAGATGGTGGATGCATCTGCGTACTTGGAGCGGTCAAATGGGGAATCAACCTATACATATCTATGGGTACAACAATGAGCATTATGTTATTGTTTACACGGTCATCAAGGATACGCAGCGCGAATATGGGCAGCCACGCCATCGTTTTCAAAATTCTCAGTTTTGGTTCGTTTACACTGAAACGCAACCCCCGGAGTTTTGAAACTAAAACGGGGTCTGCGGATGATCATTTTCTAAAGTCTTGGTTTTCGAGGGTGGACAACGCAGGAGTAGTGCAAACGACAGGAGTAACCGTAGCAAAAGTTATGCATTTTAAAACGAAAATGCACTAGTGTAAACATGTGTAAATAGTTTATTTATTCCATGCTATTAAATGACTGGGGACCGTAACCTGCAAAAGCCCCAAAAAAGCATCATAAACTCATAATCATAATACTTAAAAAGGCAGTATTTTAATAGTATTTCAGTAGTATTTTAATAGTGGGAATGAACAAACAAACAAATGAATAATTAAATAAATAAACTTCAAAAAGTAACAACTTTCTCTTTCCAAAAGCAGTTACCCAGAAGTGGGTTTATCTTTCAAACTTCATTGGCGTAATGGTTTCCAAAACATCACTGCGCCCAAAGCTCCACAGTCGGAAGGTCATGTGTCGACTATTAACCTCTACACAACCCACTAAACACCTCAGCGTTCACCGTGAGAGGAGAGTAAATTACGTTCTTGCTGACAGGAAGTCTCAGATCTACTCCGTCTCCGACAGGCTTCATCTCCTTCCCTACACCATGACTGACTAGAGTCCAAAGGTCTCCTCCTTCAGCTGCTGCTCAGTGTGTGTGTTTACACATCAGCTGTCCTCGTTAATTTCCTACACTTGGAGATGGCAAGTATCACGGTTTGGTGTTTCGCAAGAGATGCAGTTCAATTTAAGTCATTCTTGAGAGAGGCTCCAGACTTTTCAAAATTGCTAGGAGCCTGTGGCTTCTAAAGTGAGTTTGTTTTAATATTATATACATTTTTATGTGTGTAATAAATAAACCTCGTTCTGTTTTTTTAAAGAATATTTATATCTGTCCAAAATAGAATAAAAGCTAAATGTTGTGCTGATTCTGGTTCCAAAGTTTGTACACCATAAGTCAACTTTCTACCATCTCCAACATTCACATATGGTTGTCAAATGTTGTCCCCTGTTGTCATTCACATTCAATTTATTAACCTAACAATACTTATTAATGACTTTTAAATTCTTCTAAAAAATGAATGGATGCTTTATAAGGTATTCACGATGTATGTTGTAGGGCTGGGCAAAAAAAATCGAATGCGATTTTCATGCGAATTTTGTCAGTAAAGCGATTCATTGCCAATTTTGAACGCGATTTTGTGTAGCCTGTCAGTGAACTACAGCTCTGTGCAGTAAATGCCGCTCCATCTGAAAGCACGTGCTGGAGATTTACTACTAATGACCAGAAGCGGCTTTAGTGACGAGATGCGCATGAAAATCGTATTCGATTTTTTTGCACAGCCCTAGTATGTTGTAATGCCTTACATATTACATTTATTCATGAGGTCATACAATGCATTATGAGGTACATTACAAGGAATAGTCAATGTATTAAAAATACTTAATGCACTATATATAAAGTGTAACCAAACTTACCTGAAGACTGTTCTCAAATAAATTCATATAAAACCATCAAACTAAAAGCTAACTATACTATACTTGTAGTAAAAAAAAAAAAAAAAAAAATCTACACAAATCATGTGAATGGACTATTTTAATGTCAGAAAAGCAAATTCTGCCCAAAAAGGAAAAACATTGGTTTTCGAGGGGTGTCTCAACCCAAATAATAAGCCTAATACAATTATTTAATAATTTTTAAGCATAAACCATTATTCATAACCAACCCTTTTACAGACATAGTGTTTAAAGACATTCAGTGCAAGTAAATAAGTAGATAGATAGATAGATAGATAGATAGATAGATAGATAGATAGATAGATAGATAGATAGATAGATAGATAGATAGATAGATAGATAGGTAAATAAATAAGTAAATTCACACACACACACACACAGGTAATCCTCACCTCTCACTAATAAACATAAAAAAAATTTAAAACCATTTCAAAATTACAATTCTATTCAAAATAATTACAATTACAAAACCAGACTACGCTAAATATGGCAATAATATTTTGAACAATAATAAAGGAGTAATGGTTCCTGGTTCAAACCAAAAAAAAAATTTTTTTTTGAGGCTTGAAAACTCAGTAGCAACAATTCACAGACTGAGCAAGTCTGATTCAAATCACTAACTCATGCACAAGTTTGTGAAACTGTTTTGTGAATCTTTTTTGATCACATAGGCCTATAGCATTTTCCTGACTCTCGCAATTGGCAGCCTCATTTTTTAAAATTACAGTCGCAAATTTAAGCTAATACAGTTAGGCCAATAAATGCTGTGGCATGCTTTTAGATGAAAGAATTGTTTTGAGAAGAAACGCAGGCTGCGGTGGTCCTTCAGGACGACCGTGTTGATTTGCAATATGAGACGAATAGAGACAAACTCCCACAGTCCTGAGGCAGAAGCTGCTTTGTGGTGTCCTGGCCTGAGGGTTGGACATCACAGATAATGGCTTCTGCAGTGAGCTGCCTGCTTTAACACCCATTTCTCATTTCCCCTCTTCAGGGCTGAGAATACAGATGGATTTGCTCCTAATGGATCCACACGTGTACACACAGCAACCAGCTCAGCTAGCAAGGGACAAACAATGCAGTCATTTTTTCCAGGGGCTTAAGGTCTTCCTATTAATAAGTCATAACCCTTCAAGCAAGCATTTAGTTTGACTTTAAAGAGAACAGACTGCAGAGGAGAACAACCGCTGGCTCATAGCTGCATGATCACAAAAAACTCTCCCAAATATGCACACTATCCTCTTTCTGTTTTAAATGCATGTTTGAATGTGGTACTTTCTGCTGAACAAACGAGTGTTGTTTTTCATATCCTGCTCATGACTCGTTCTTTTTTAAAGGAATGTTCCGAGTTCAATGCAAGTTTAAAATAATTAAATATTCCTTGCTTAAATGTGTTTTGTTTAAAAAAAAAAAAAAAGTTTATGCACTTACAATGGAAGTCCATTTAAAAAAAAAAAAAAAAAAAAAAATATATATATATATATATATATATATAACTTGTACATTAGGTGTTCGAAAAACAGCAATATCTCTTTGTGATGGCCGAAAGCAGGCTTAAGTATCTAAAAATCTCAATCTAAATATCACAAATATGGAATGACACGTGAGAATATGTGACCACACATGAACAACGTTACATGCATTTTAAAAGTACAGTCACAATACTAAAAATGATGCTTGTGCAATAAAATCACAATTTAAAGTATTATTTAAATCGACCAAACTACAGGAATTACTACAAAACCAAAACTTTATCCAATTAGGACAATAGCGAATTATACAACTTCACAGCTCAAGTAAGATATAGCTGTGCACAAAAGAACACCTACAAGCCATACTTGCAAATGCATTACAGAAAATACAATCTGTGTTTGTTTTTACAAACTGAGGAACTATTATCTGTGGTTATCATCAGTATGTCAAAGAAACTATTCATAGAGCTGTATTTGTTGTACAGCTGTACATTTGATGCACAACGCTGCAAGCTTTGAATACTCTTTTAACAAAGGTTGACGCATAAACAAAACCCCTTTTATAGTTATTCCTGAATATACATCATAAAGTGCCATCTAAATTATTATACATGACAATAGCAATGATATCACTCTCTATTGTCAAACACAGGAGGGAAATAAAATACTTGTAATTAACTATTTTTTCTACCCTACGCTTCTAAATGCAAGCGCTCTCCTGAGACCCGAACACAATTACGCATGGCTGAGACTATAAAATCACGCTAAATCTACACTCAGAGTTATCAACCACTCAAAAACACCGACACGCACATGCAGAGAGCACGGTGCTGCCGACGCTAACAACTTGCGAGCAAATGTTCAGAGCTATCAGCTGCCATGGTGTGAAGGTGTAAGGAAAACAAAGGGTGGAGAAAAATCATTAGCACCTAAGAGAATCTGCTTTGTACACACAAATTACCGCAGTAATTAGAGACAAAATACCACAAAAGCTTTGGAGGGCCTGGAGAGCGTTTCAATCTAATGCCAGTGAGGAAGGTTGATTCTCTGCATACAAATGCTCTTTATGTGTGAAGAGACAATCGTACATTCCTGCCTATACGCACTTCAAACACGTCGCTGTAATTGGGTGTTTCTTCAACTGTGGGCGCTTTGGTGTCTCAAGGGTTGAATTTTATGAAAACTAACAGGTTTCCATTTTTTTCCCTTTGTTTTGTTACTGTCTTCAATATGTTTCACCTTCATTAGTGGGTTTTTTTTTTTGCTACTTTTCCCAGACTCTGACTTTCAATCTTCAAATGTTAAAATCTTCGGGTCTTTAAGAAGAAAAAGAAAAAGAAAAAAAAAAAAAAAAAAAAATGCTTTTCTCCTACTGTTGGACGCTGTTAGCAGACAAACAAACAAATTAACCATTTAAGTGAAAAATGTGTTGTAAGTGAGTTTAATTTCTAAGTCCACAGGGCCAAAAGTGCGCACAGTTGCAGAAGCACCCAATTACAGAGTCTTTTATCAACAAGGAGGAAAAAAGTGACAGAGCAGGTCGCACGGGAATCTTTTGCTGTCTTCTAGGGGAGAGGGCTGTGGAAATATGGGGATGAGGACTGCAACCACCTAGCTTTATACTGCAACGTGGGTCCCCATCTCTGCTGCGTAAACAGCACGGGTGTTTTATGGCCTTAAATCAATTAGAGACGAGGCAGGCAAGACAAAGTGAATGTGGGGCGGGGGGTCGCTTTGCTTTCCCATGACAATTCGAGCACCGCCAGGCCCTTTGGATAAGGAGGTTGCGTCCTGCCTGTGGTGCGGAGTGAGAATATTCATCATGGATTTTATTCCTGGACAGGCCGAGCGAGGAAAGGCAAGGAGAGGAAACGGGACAGGGCACCTACACGCAGGGGAATCTCGCCGCGACACATTCGTCTCTTTCCCAGCGGTGCTCTACTCTTTCTCTCTCACACACACACACACACACACACACACACACACACACACACACACACACACAGACAGACAGAGAGAATGCATCAGGCCCGCACACTGGCAGATAGGGAATCAATTTACCTGAATCCCGTCCAGGAGCTTGCTCATGCACCAGAAGCTGTCAGCCTCGATGTTCTGCAACACCTCTTCCTGCAAGCTGGAAACATTGAAATTTTCCACTTCTTCCTCTGCAAAGAGCCAAAAGACAAAAGAAAATAAGAAAGAGACAGAGAAAAAGAATGAGAGTGAAAGACAAAGAGGGAGAAAAATGGAGGAAGATACAGTAAAAAAGACAAAAGTATAGAAAGCTTCCTTCTACATACTGTATGGACATCTTCAATGAAAGAGGTGGTAGAATTCTACCAGTTTTGGGGGCATGCATAGAGAATGCATTCTTACATTCAAAAACGGGTTTAAAAGAGCTTAAAACACATACGCAAACACGCACAGCAGCTTCTGGGAGTTGTCACAGAGAAATGTCGTTCAGGATAACTGAACATTACCAAGGGGCATTTACACTCACAGTGATATGCAGTGCCAAAAGCACAATCTTAAACACACAATGCTCAACATAAGACGTAGAAAAAAAACAGGAAAAAAAACCCAGCAATGTGCACTTGCAAGACATTAGCAACTAAGCATTTTCTTGCACATTCTTTTAAAGTCAATACATTTGTAAAATGTAAATAAAACAGTAAATAAATAAATACATAAAAAGTGAAAAGAAACACCAAATTTTCAAAAAAGTAAATAAATAAAAAATAAACTAATCATGAAAGACAAGAGCCTTTTAAAGGGGTCATATGACGTTGCTAAAAGAGAACATTACTTTGAAGTGTAATGAAATGTGTTTATGCGGTTTAAGGTTAAAAAAACACATTATTTTCCACATAATGTACATTACTGTTGCTCCTCTATGCCCCGCCTTCCTGAAACGATTTTTACAAAGCTCATCGGTCTGAAAAGCGAGGTGTGCTCTGATTGGCCAGCTATCCAGTGCGTTGTGATTGGCTGAATACCTCAAGCGTGTGACGGAAATGTTATGCCCCTTACCATACTGTAATGCCCTGTGTCCCCGGCACGACAAGACAAAAACAATAAAACCCATTACAAACGAGGCATTTGTTTCATCCAGTGGGGACATAATTACTGATTATAATGACTTATACTGTCTTTTTACACGTTGCGCTGCGTAAACATAAAACCATGTCTGGAGAAACGACAAACAACAAGTGCTACTCTACACTGCTCAAAACTCGCGTTTGAATCTTCAGTGGCAAATTCTTTAAATAAGTAGTTTCGCTTTCACAACGAATCACACAGTGCCTTCACGACTTGGCGGCGGCGGCAACAATAATACAGTGATAATAAAAGTTACACCTTCTTTCTTTGCGTGAACATTTGGGCGGCATTATGCAAATCTTCCCACATTGTGACGTAGACATGTGGAGGCGTGTTAGAACGAGCCGTTTTTTCACAACGAAACACACAGCGTCACACACGGCGGGCTAGAGTGAGAAACGGCCAGCAGGTTAGAGTGAGCGGCGGCAGGCGGATTCGATGGCTGGCGGTCTTGTAGCAACCACATGTGACGACCCCAGGCTGGACTCCGCTTCGTCCACGGTGCAAGACGATCCGGCGATCCACAGCGCAAAGTTAATGTATTTCCTCGGTGACCAGCACGGATCAGCTCTAGGCATGACGAAGCGGATATCGTCCTCTTTTGGAAGGCCAAACAAAGTAGTTTCGCTTTCACAACGAATCACACAGTGCCTTCACGACTTGGCGGCGGCGGCAACAATAATACAGTGATAATAAAAGTTACTCCTTCTTTCTTTGCGTGAACATTTGGGCGGCATTATGCAAATCTTCCCACATTGTGACGTAGACATGTGGAGGCGTGTTAGAACGAGCCGTTTTAGGTAGGCGTGGTTGACTCTTAACTTTTATAAAGAATATCTCTTTGGATTTGAGACTTTAGTCTTTGCAACTTTACAGATCTTCTTTATGCACCAAGAGCTTGTAACACTCCAAAGAGAAAGGAAAAATTGAAATTGCATCATATGACCCCTTTAAACAAGTTAATTTAGTATTAAACACATTTGTTTATTTAGTTATATATATATATATACACACACACATTTAGTATATTATATATTGTATATATATTTAAAAATACATACATTTTATATCAATATAATTGATATTTTGCACATTTTCATTTGCTATTTTTGATTTGGTCACATATTTAGAATTTGTCTTTACTTTTACTTTTTATTGTGTGTTTGTCATTTTAATTAGGTTTTATTTTATTTTATTATTTTATTTTATTTTATTATTTTGTGTTACTTTACTTTTTTGATAGCATGTTTGCCCAGGTCAATACGACAATGTATGAAAATCATAAACAGGCAAATATTTACCATATCAAACTCCCAAATCAGTTTCTTCACTGAACATCAGAATGATTTTCCTAGAGCAAATGCAAACGCAAGTGTAGATTTATTTAGTAACCACTGTGAACAAGTCAAACCACAGCTTTGACAGGAACAAGTCACAGGTTGAGCAGAGGAACGGTATCACAGAACTACACACACAGTGCTGCTCCGTCTCCTTGGCAACATGGGTCTAACCTTAAAGAGTACGCGAGCTCTGGCTGACAGGACCAGTGTGCTGCTGGGAATATTTGCAGTGCTGCAGTTTAGCGAAAGGCTGTCCAGCTTCCAGGCCGCCCACTGCATTAGTGCAGTCTAAAATGCCACTGGCCGTCTGCGCTCGTCCTAGACGCTCATGAATATCTGCTGTCTGACAGGTCACAGCGGAGAGGAAGCCACGATGGAGTATGATTCCCGAGGTAAGGCAAGAAAGCGCGAAAGTCTGTATGACCTCCAAATGGTGGACAAACTCATTGTGCTTTCACATAACAGCCTTCTGCTCAGGAGTGAAAGTACTCACGAGGCTTTCAAAGTGTGTGTGTGTGTGTGTGTGTAGGGGGGTGGGGGTGGGCTGTAATAAGGCAGTGTTAATCTCTCCAGTTGTGAGAGTCCCTTAACAGCACTTTCACTCATCACAAAACAAGGACACGCAAAGAGGAGCAAATCAGAAGAATGCATAAAACAAGCCAACAGCACCTCCTGTGGTCAGCAGTGGAGTTGCAAGTAAATTACTTGTTTATGGTATTAGCAACAATCTTGTATACTGTAGCCCCACTTTGGAGTGACATTTAAAAATGCCTGAATGTCATTGCAGTAAATAACATTAACCCTTTAAAGCCTGACATATTAAATGACAGTCAGAATTTATTTTATTTTTTGAAATTGAAAAAGTTAATTGAACTTTTGGACGATAATAAACACTAGGCTTTTATGGCTCATATACTATTATATAGTGAGAATATGAAGCTGACTGAGGATAAAAAATAAAAATAAAAAACTACATTTTAATCAGAGGCCCAAACAGCTGCTGATATTTTTATTATTTATGTGACAAGATAATATAAAACACATTTTTGTAACACTATGTAGATTGCATTATAAAGGGTTATTAAAGAGTATAACGAATTATAATTATTCATAATGAGCATTGTAATGCATTATATCTTGTCGTAAATAATAACTGAATTTAAAATGCATAGTGTAACAATGAATTGATAAGTGTTATAATGTATTAACTGTGGTTACAATTATTCATGAGATTGTACAATGCATTATAAGGTGCATTAAAAAGACAATGCATTAAAGCTACTTTTATAATGCACTATACATAAAGGCTTTAAGTAAAGTGTTACTAAAATGTTATATAGAAATAATATAACTGATTCTGATCGTTTGTAATGCAAATCAATGAGATCTTTATACAGTACAGCAGAGTGCTTACATAAATTTAATATAAATATCAGTTGTAAAGTGACTTTAGGCCAGTAAATGTTAATTTTAAAAATGTTGATATCATTATAAAAGTTATTGTTATGTTTACTTCACAGCAAAAAGACAGAAGACAAAGAGTACCACAACTTGAAGGGGGATGTTTTTAAATGATACTAGAGGGCCATTTAATTACTTAAAAGTATAAAATATCAATTAGATGACAGACGAATGTAGTGTAGATTGTGTTTTCTGCAAATTCGTTATCATGTTGACAGTTTAGAGGCCTTATAAATTTGCATATCAAAAATGATACAGTAGGCTTCATAAAATAAACAAATTAATGTTCAAGAAAGTGTCTTTAAAAAAAAACTTTTTTTTTTTCAAACAAATGCAGATGTTATTGTTTGTTCATTTCTGTCAAACGCACAGTTCGCATGAAATAAATCTGTGGTTAATACTGTGACAGCTGTGTGAACTTTAAAAAGCATAGCAAAAATGACTAAAATCAAAGCAAGTAGCATCTGCAAACAAATGATCCTAATGATCCTTTCTCAGAACTAACTTCTCTTTTCAACTGAATACAATGACATTAACATTTTAAAGTGTATCTAAATATATTTTTGAAACAATCATCCTTAAAGGGATAGTTCACCCAAAAATGAAGATTAGCCAATTATTTGCTCACCCTCAAGGCATTCTAGGTATATTAATTCCATCTTTCAGATGAATCCAATCGGAGTTATATTAAAAATTGTCTTTGATCTTCCAATCTGTTTAATGGCAGTCAGTGGGTGTTGCAGTTCATCAGTCCAAAAGAAGTTAAATGAAGCGCATCCTTCCATAATAAAAAGTGCCTCACATGGCTCCGGGGGTGAACAAAGGCGTCCTGTAATGAATCGATGCCGTTGTTTTGTTTTGATCTCTCCCCTGCGCTTCCGCGTGCGTCACTTCTGAGCGGCGCATGCGCAACACCGACGTCTTACGTCATCCGACCGGAACTGCTTCCGTGTACAACAGTGAGCGCAAGCTAGATTAAATTGATTATTACGTTTTAAATATGGATATTTTTCTTACAAAAACGCATTGATTCGCTACAGGAGGCCTTTGTTCACCCCCCCCCCCCCCCCCCCCTCGTCGGCTGGTTTTTTTTTTTTGTTGTTGTGGTGGTT
>NW_015505624.1:538753-562976 GCF_001515645.1 Sinocyclocheilus grahami
TCGGAGTTATATTAAAAATTGTCTTTGATCTTCCAATCTGTTTAATGGCAGTCAGTGGGTGTTGCAGTTCATCAGTCCAAAAGAAGTTAAATGAAGCGCATCCTTCCATAATAAAAAGTGCCTCACATGGCTCCGGGGGTGAACAAAGGCGTCCTGTAATGAATCGATGCCGTTGTTTTGTTTTGATCTCTCCCCTGCGCTTCCGCGTGCGTCACTTCTGAGCGGCGCATGCGCAACACCGACGTCTTACGTCATCCGACCGGAACTGCTTCCGTGTACAACAGTGAGCGCAAGCTAGATTAAATTGATTATTACGTTTTAAATATGGATATTTTTCTTACAAAAACGCATTGATTCGCTACAGGAGGCCTTTGTTCACCCCCCCCCCGAGTCGTGTGAGGCACTTTTTTATTATGGATGGATGCGCTTCATTTAACTTCTTTTGGACTGATGAACTGCAACACCCGCTGACTGCCATTAAACAGCTTGGAAGATCAAAGACAATTTTTTATATAACTCCAACTGGATTCGCCTGAAAGAAGAAAGTCATATACACTTAGGATGCCTTGAGGGTGAGTAATTCATGGGCTAATTTAAAGTTTTGGGTGAAGTAACCCTTTAAGTTCACAATAAACACACTGCATTCCTACAATAGATACCCCGAGACACACATCTCCTTGGTTTATATTTATTTTCACATTTTCCAGGGGTGACTCAATGAAGCCTGACACTGTTAAATGAACTAAATAGCATGTATTATTGATGTGAGAATAGCACATACATAAATTCACAAAAACAGAAGGTGTATGACTCCATGACCACGGTTCCACCCTGCGAAGTCTCCATTGCAGCATCTGTCTGAAGGCATTGCAAAGGAAAAGAGCAGATGTCTGTAAACATACAGACCAGAGTTGACAACACACCAACTGTACTGCCTGCTGCAAAAATGTATTTCCCAACGGTCTCCACTGACATATTGCCACTTTATGAATTACACAAGACACAGACAGGTTAAAATGCTGCTTTAATCAGTTGAACACTTGTAATTCATAATTTATAATTTATTCCATTTATAATTTATCATAATTCAATCATTAAGGAATTCAGTAAAATATAATAAAAACTAGCATTGCTAAATATCACAATTTAATAACTATTTAAAAATGTAATATATTTTAAATTAAAAAGTATTGATGGCAAAGCTACTCCAGTCTTCAATGTCACATTATCCTTCAGAAATCATTCTAGTACACTAATTTGGTTAATATTTTTTATAATTATGAATGTTAAAAACAGTTACACTGCTTACTATTTTTATAAAAAAAAAAAAAAAAGACATTTTGAACAGTAATATTTTCTGAATTTGCAAAATTGATAATACGGTTAAAGAATCTGTGAGTACTGATTGATAACTTGAGGGTACAGTTAATAGACCAAAAAGTACTATAATAAGTTGGATTTACAATCTTCTCTTCTCATATTATATAATCAATAGGTAATCATAGTCTTTTTAATTCAGCGCATTTATTCGGGTTATGTTTTTTAATGATTTATTAATGTCACAGATCTGAAGGTCTGACCCATGTCAGGAATGCAGTAATAGTGGTTACTGTGTTTGTGTTTTCTACACAATAAAAACATTAACTTGTTTTGTAATAAATTATTTGATTACACAATATATGATGAAATAAATCACAAGCTATATTTACAAGTTTTATTTTTCTTTCATTTTATCCTGATCTTATGCTTTTGGACTCATGCAAGCAGCATGGAATATGTAAAGACCAACTATGCCCAAGGTCATGAAGGTTAATAATGCTCCACATGTGTCCACTAACACATCTCCATATTTTGTTCCAGTTGGTTGAGGCCCGAGTTCCAGTGGGGTACTGAAAAAACTTAGCCTTGAAGGGAAAATGCTGCCTATGTTTGCTGTAACAGACTTTTGCAGGGGTTCTTTAGGGTTATGAGAAGCGAGCGAACACGTCAAAAGAACAGAAGTATCTTCAAGTGTCTTCAGAAGTATCAAACAGCCACCCAGATGAGAAGAAATCATCATGGGTGACGTGTGAAATCGAGAAAATAGTGTCAAATATAATGATTTTTTCTAAATGCATGCATTAACTTAGTATGTTAAATCAGCATCGGGGCCGTCGGTGAGAGTGAGAACTCTGATCAGATGTTTAGATTTGGAAAAGGAGTCAGAGCACGAGAATTAAAGTGGAAGTGATGATAGTGAGCAAGCAAGTCAAGACGGCACAGGTAGAAGAAGGCTGTGCTAATGTTATGTTATCTTACCTGAGCATTCCAATATGCACATATTTTCATAAGGTGAGCTGCTTAAAATTAAGAAATGTATCAACAAAACTGATATTCAAAATGCTTTGTTTACATTTTGTTTATCTGCATATATCCTTGTTTTGGTTTCTCCTTTTGAATGGCGAACATAGACTATTGATACCTGTTGATACAGACAGTTAATTCATTACATAATTCATTTTTATTATTTTCCTTGCTTTTATAGTGTTTTTTTTATAATCGTTTAATCTTATAATTGTATTGTTTCAAGAGATATTTGTCTTCATGAGTTAGAAATAAAATAATATTTCCATTTCAACGTTTTTAATGTCACAGGATTCAACAAAGCGGTCATTTTTCATTGCTTTTGTTCGGGTTACATTAACACTTGCTAAATTTCATTATTTTATAAACCCTGTTCTTTTTCACCATCACGCCATAACTTGCTTTCTGCTATTTCCCAGCTTCTTTTGTCAACCACTCAGGTTGGTAACTAATAACTAATAATAACTTTCAGTTATTACAGTATTACAGTTTGATCTTGGGTATCAGACAAAACTTTGTTAACTGGTATTTAGCATCAGACAAAACTTTTAGGTACCAAAATACCAAAAATTTTATCTTTTTTTTGAATAGTCGGCAGGATGTTGACACAATCTAACAATAAAAATCAATGAGAAATGCAGTAAGCTGAATCCTACCTGTGGCAAAATTGACGGTGACTGAACAGCACTTTTTCGGAGTAAACTCCAATAGATTAAACCAAAATAAGTTCTACGCTTCTGTAATATGTAGTATGGTCCTCATTGTGCATATTGGTCTTTCTACTGGATCAAGTTCCCCAAACACTGATGGATAACCTGATGATATGGTTATTGAGTACTTTTGAGAACATGATTACCAAATCCCAGTATGACGATTGAAAAAAAAAAGAAAACAAGAGTATAGTTTCTGAATTTGTGAGTACTGAGAGAATAGTGAGGGACTGCTCACAAATCCATGACGCTCTGAGTTTAAACCTCTTGTGTAACTCTTGAGTTACAGCTCATTCCTCCACCAATATCATGAACACAAACATAAATAGACACAAAACTGCAAGTTTTATTTTTCTTTCATTTTATCCTGATCTTATGCTTTTGGACTCATGCAAGCAGCATGGAATATGTAAAGACCAACTATGCCCAAGGTCATGAAGGTTAATAATGCTCCACATGTGTCCACTAACACATCTCCATATTTTGTTCCAGTTGGTTGAGGCCCGAGTTCCAGTGGGGTACTGAAAAAACTTAGCCTTGAAGGGAAAATGCTGCCTATGTTTGCTGTAACAGACTTTTGCAGGGGTTCTTTAGGGTTATGAGAAGCGAGCGAACACGTCAAAAGAACAGAAGTATCTTCAAGTGTCTTCAGAAGTATCAAACAGCCACCCAGATGAGAAGAAATCATCATGGGTGACGTGTGAAATCGAGAAAATAGTGTCAAATATAATGATTTTTTCTAAATGCATGCATTAACTTAGTATGTTAAATCGGCATCGGGGCCGTCGGTGAGAGTGAGAACTCTGATCGGATGTTTAGATTTGGAAAAGGAGTCAGAGCACGAGAATTAAAGTGGAAGTGATGATAGTGAGCAAGCAAGTCAAGACGGCACAGGTAGAAGAAGGCTGTGCTAATGTTATGTTATCTTACCTGAGCATTCCAATATGCACATATTTTCATAAGGTGAGCTGCTTAAAATTAAGAAATGTATCAACAAAACTGATATTCAAAATGCTTTGTTTACATTTTGTTTATCTGCATATATCCTTGTTTTGGTTTCTCCTTTTGAATGGCGAACATAGACTATTGATACCTGTTGATACAGACAGTTAATTCATTACATAATTCATTTTTATTATTTTCCTTGCTTTTATAGTGTTTTTTTTATAATCGTTTAATCTTATAATTGTATTGTTTCAAGAGATATTTGTCTTCATGAGTTAGAAATAAAATAATATTTCCATTTCAACGTTTTTAATGTCACAGGATTCAACAAAGCGGTCATTTTTCATTGCTTTTGTTCGGGTTACATTAACACTTGCTAAATTTCATTATTTTATAAACCCTGTTCTTTTTCACCATCACGCCATAACTTGCTTTCTGCTATTTCCCAGCTTCTTTTGTCAACCACTCAGGTTGGTAACTAATAACTAATAATAACTTTCAGTTATTACAGTTTTGTTAAATGATCTTGGGATCTTGGGTAAACTTTGTTAACTGGTTTTTAGCATCAGACAAAACTTTTAGGTACCAAAAAAATTTAGATTTTATCTTTTTATCTTTTTGTCGGCAGGATGTTGACACAATCTAACAATAAAAATCAATGAGAAATGCAGTAAGCTGAATCCTACCTGTGGCAAAATTGACGGTGACTGAACAGCACTTTTTCGGAGTAAACTCCAATAGATTAAACCAAAATAAGTTCTACGCTTCTGTAATATGTAGTATGGTCCTCATTGTGCATATTGGTCTTTCTACTGGATCAAGTTCCCCAAACACTGATGGATAACCTGATGATATGGTTATTGAGTACTTTTGAGAACATGATTACCAAATCCCAGTATGACGATTGAAAAAAAAAGAAAACAAGAGTATAGTTTCTGAATTTGTGAGTACTGAGAGAATAGTGAGGGACTGCTCACAAATCCATGACGCTCTGAGTTTAAACCTCTTGTGTAACTCTTGAGTTACAGCTCATTCCTCCACCAATATCATGAACACAAACATAAATAGACACAAAACTGTCAAATTGAGGTATCCACAAAGAGGATGTAAGCACAATAAATCCCTTCAACTGGAGCTAGGCTCTTTGGCCTCTGCCATCACTTCCTGTTGGCCCGTATCATCTTCCTGCATGCAGGGGTGAAGGGCAGATTCCCCCTGGCACTCTGAAGCATCCAACTGCAAGGAACTGGAATCATTACTGACGTCTGACTCTAAACATCCCTGTAGCTCCATATGCCCTCTTTTTGCAGGCCAATGCAAACGGTCAACATCAGGTTAAAGGACACAGCGAAATTTCACCAGCCTTTAAAACCCTCACACAAGACAGCCCAGAGGAGACTTTCCTAGCCACAGGAAGTCACTGCCACAGCCCTGTCTGGTGGATTATCCAATTTGACCCTTAGGGTGTCCTAAGACTTTAACCCGGTACCGCCCACTACTGCTCCCCGTGTTGGTTAATGAGCATCGATCAGAATCCACAGACGTGTAATTGAAGGCAAGGTTAATTAACATGGAACTCAACTCGGCAAACATGCCATTTCAACACGGTAAAATAACGATCGCTGGGTTGGTAATTACTGAAGTTGTGCTGAAAGACGAGGTGCAGATCCATCTGTGATTTATGGATATCATCATCTAGTTGTAATGAAGAAAAAGCCGGCACAGAGGAAGAACAATCTGCAATGAGAACAGATGAACGACTTTCGCTGGCAGCTCCTAGAGGCAGTTGGAGGAAGGGCCCAAACCAGCTCTATTACATCATGTTCCAGAAAAACGTAAAAACACCAACAAAGCCTTTTCCAGTGCCAAATATGCCCTCAGTGGCTTAATTAGGTAAGTAAATATTATCTTTTTCATTTAAGTGTTCAGTCAAAGAAATGTACTCGGATACATTTGATTTAGGTTGCAAAATGGATACTGAATGACTTACAAGACGACGATGTGAGTGGTGCTTGCATGTGGAAAACAAACTGTCACAACACTAGGGCATTGTGGGTGGTGGCCAGGGCTTTGCTAATTGGTTGCTAAGGTGTTTCAGGTGGATTCGTAATGGCAACGTCAAAAGGGAACAAGTCTCTATCAAATTTTGGACTCTAGATATCGCTAAGTTGCCTTTATTTAAGTTTATAGGTCCTTGCACACAGAGTCTGAAATGTTCATATTCGGGGTTTTTTTTCCCTGTATTCGTAATATTTTCCTATCAAAATGCTTGCTACGGATGCGAAAACGCAAAAAATCGAAACTGGTTGGAATTTTTTTTATGACTGTTAAAGGTTTCAGAGGCAGTGTGTAAAAGTGTTTTTTGGCCGTTTTCAGCCAATTGATTTTGACAAATAGGGACACGTTTAAAAATTGGGGTTAGGGATTCGCAAAATTATCTAGAAGCAAGATTAATAGAGACGTTTAGCTTAGTGATTTAGTTTTTTTCAGACTCGAACTCTGGTGAAAAAGAAAAGAGAAACATGTCTGAAGGATCATGTGACACTGAAGACTGAAGTAATGACTTCTGAAAACTCAGGAATAAATTGCATGTTAAAACATTAAAATAAAAATAGAAAAAGTTTTTAAAATTGTAATAATATTTCATATTTTATTTTTAATTAACCTTTTTTTAATGTCTATTTGATATGAATGCAGGCTTGGTGAACATAAGAGACTTCTTTCAAAGACAAAATGCTGTGGGGAGTAAAAATGTAACTAATACGAATCAATACAAAGTGTCTTGATCCGCAACAGACTCTTGTAGGAAGGTTTTGGCTCTTGAGTGGATTATGGCCCATGGATCCAGTTATGACTACTTAAAAATATTATGCACAACTGCAGTAGACTTGTGGGACTCAAATCTGCTCATCAGAGGCATAAACGGCTCCCTGAACATGTAACCATAGCAATTGTTGTGACTTCAGAAATGTTACAACATTTTTTATCGCTGCTCAGTGTATACGAGTGGGAGTGAGTTATGCAGAATGGCTGAAGTCCAATAAACCTCAATGTCTGAAATAGCTTGATGTGAGAGTGTGGACTGGAGATGAAATAAACGATAAACATCACAACTCTATTCGCTGCCACTAGAGCACTAGCATTGAATGTAAGAAAAAAAAGAGGTGAACTTCCCTGAGTGTGAAATATTATGCAAGATTAGCCTATTAAAGAATTAATTTGCTTTTATTAGAAGCATAAGGGGAATCATTACATGTGCTGTAATGGGGAACTCATGAGGCATTAAGAGAGCATGGCCAGACAATAAAACCACACTTGCAGTTCGTGTAAATTGATGCCAAAAAATAAATAAATTGATACAAATTTTGAAAGGGAGCAAATACATTTTCACGGGTGACCAAGTGACGTTCCCACAGAATACTCCAAGAAATTATTTTGTTAATTGTTATAAACTACACCAAGTCTAGCATGACAGGTTTCACAGATGTAAATGAACAAGAAGTGATTTCTCAGAGCGAGGATCTGCACAGAAATTCAATTTATAGCTTTTTATAGCCAAGTAATTAAACTAGATCCAAAAATATTCAATAACTGTGATTAGTCAGAGAAAACGAATGACTTTATGACAGGGCAATTTTTCCAGATCATTTTTGGCATTTTACACTCAGAGATGAAAAAAAATATGAATGTGCAGCTCACAAAGCGAGACATAGTTCAGCTTATGGATGAAGACATAAGAAAATTCATCGTTTAAGTTAATGGTATTTGTTAATTATTCATTATCCATTTCTGTTAGATTATGTCAAACAAAGTTAATTTTGTTGATGTGTTATTGTTTCAATAATATTACTTTCCACTTTACTATTTGGTAGAGTTATTTCTTAAGTTATGATATTTGTAATGCTACATTATCCATTAAAGTTACATTATGACATTTGGTAATGTTATGTTCTTCTGCAACATTGCATTATCTGTTAATGTTCCATTATGTTATTCATTAATGTTACACTATTTGTTAATGTTATGATATCCATTAATGTTACATTGTTATTCCATAACATTATGCTACTTGGTAACTTTATGTTCTTCAGCAACATTATATTACCTGTTAATGAAACATTACATTACTTGTTAACATTGCAATATTTGTTAATGTTAATGTTATAATGATATTATCTGACAACACTGGCATTATTCCAATAGTCCATCTAAATGTCAAAACCTGAAGGTCAAACGGGTTAAATAGAAAGTTGGACATTATTTACGATACAATCAAACTGCTGGTATCATTTACTCGTCGACAGTTCTGGAAAGTCTCAACTCAACCAAGAGGAAAAGAGGAAAAATACCTGCCACTAGACATCTCAGGCATCCCAAGGCAGTCACTTAACAACTCGTTAGAACAAATGAGGAAAGTTAATCAGACCTGCATTAAAATCAGCACTGGGCTCAGTTCTTCAAAGCGAGAAATCCGAACAAACCGATACTCATTAAGGCCCCAATTGTGGGTCACACACCACTAACTGTTGAAGTCAGCCGTGGAGGCCCATGGCACTTAGTCAATGAACAGCCCACAAAGATCTGCCAGAAGATGGACTGAAAGCAGGAGTCAGCGGTTACAGGGTTAGTGGACTTAATGCGCATGATGTAAAAGACGTAGGCTATTTGGAATCTTATGGAATCCATGGTGCCTCCAGGGTGATTAGATGTACAACATCCAACAGGAATGCTCAGGGTGATGGAATTGTATCCTCTACGGAGCAGAATGTTGTTGTGGAGGAAATCTTCTAGCATGTCTCTTCTTGGATGGACTAATTGATCATGCTAAGTAGAAGAACCACAATTAAAACAATAGTGTTGTTTGAAGGAATCATTCTGTGTGTCTCCCAACACAAATTATGGAGAGTTTTGAAGGAATGCTTAGAACCTCTGAAAGGTTTACATGATGTCAAAGTCCTAGGGTTTCTAGGTCGCTCAATCTTTGGTGCAATGAAGAACGTCTTCCAGGCTAAAGTAAAACTAAGCTAACAGCTTAGATCTTCTCTCTTCACTCTTTATTCCTTCAACCAGCACTGATGGTAGATCTTTAACAGTAGCGCCACTGATCCACATCTGCCCTCCAGAACATTACTTAGGGAGAATCTATACATGAAGACGATGCAAATTACACTATCTTCCTCCTGAATCAATAGTGTGCCACACTATTGCACGTACCATTTCATCACACACTCGTTACTTTCAATTATAAAACGTTATAGCAGTCTAATGGGAAAACAGATCCGAACAGAAAGAAGAGAGGAGAAGAACAGAGTGGCCAAAGAACAAAACCTTCCGAGACAAAGTGGCTGCCTGATTAGATGGAGACTTCCATGAAGAACGGCACTGTAGATTAAAAATATCGATAGAATAGACATATGTAGCTTAACGAGCTATGCAAATGAAGCCAAATGATTAAAAGAGTAATGAATGGAGATATTGGATGGGCCTGATGGTTTTGAAGCGTTTATTCATACAGTGAACTATAAGCCAAGGCAAATGAAAATGACTTTAAACCTAAAAATGTCTGATGTATATTGCAGACGAAAATTGCTCCAATCAGATTTCTACACAATCTCCAGAAGTGAAAAGTAATTTTAACAGATGTGTTTAATCAGTCCACCAGGAAACCAAGTCATGTTTCTACTTCTACTATTAACGCTTCTGAGGAAGAACTATTTGCTTTTGAACGGACAAAATGTTCTGCTAACTTTTTTTGTGTTGTACTTAAAACAGCTTTGATGCTTTCTATTATTGCAGCAAGGTATCATAGGCTTAAAGGGGACATCGGATGCAACAGTGTGGACACAGCCACCCTACAATTATAAAAATACATTCACTCCTTTTTTAATCCCCAAAGAACCTAAACAGTCTCAATTATCAAGCTGTTTCTACTGCTGACAGACTGTCCCATATTAGCATATTTCCACTCTCAACCAGTTGTACGCTGTCTGCCATTTTCTCTGCGCTCAAACTGCTGTAGCGACAACAATGTCTCGTAAGCAATGCAGGGGTTTTGTAGTCTCCTGATTAGAGAGCCACTGAGGATCCAGTTGATTAGTTTTGTTTTTGAAGGTAATGTGCCACCAAATACACAAAGAAACAGAAGACAGGGACGGGGTGAGCAGTAGCTCATTATCATTTAAAGAGCCATGCACTGAAATGGCTCGCTCTGAACAGAGCTGTTTTTGACAAGGTAAAAAGGGTGTCGTTTTACACAACCATTGAGGAATTTTTACCATAACATTTTGCTGACATTTCATGAAGACCTTAAAGAATCATACTAACTTGTGGAAAATAGGCATCCGATGTCCCCTTTAAAGTAGTTCACCTAAAAATGAAAATGTGTCATCATTCAAGCTCACGTTATTTACTGTGCCATCCACTAGAAGCTGACCAACATATTGTTTTTACAGAATAAAAGGCACAGAGAGCTGCTTTGTGGAACCATCAGTTAACAGTAAAAATCATCAAACTGCATGTTAGCCGAAAGTTTAAAGGATAACATTAAATGTTTAATACTTGAGTTACAACATGTAAAGGATTTGCAAATTTTTTGCTAAAGTAGAAAAAGTTTTTAAATTAATCATAATTTCATTACGTTATTAACAACCATGTTACTGTGAAAAATTCGAACCTGGCTTTTGCTTTTGATCATCCGATAGCTTGCTTTATAGGACAAAGCATGCAATGCACAAATGCGTGACACCTGCAAAGGAACAGCCCATTTTCTATTTTGTAACTTCCCCAGTTGTTTCTGTAACGTAACAAAACATGAGTTTATTTAGTACATCACTAAATAAATTTATGAAGTGATGCAAAGGAAACATAAAAGCAAGTTAAAATATACACAAACAAGGGTGGATGGTATAACATTATGAACGTTAAACCACGCTCACGTTATATTTGTACAAATTTTACTTTGCTTCTATGCTTGAAGCATAGCTAATTATGCCATAAACGATCGGGGCACTCGAAAAGTCGTATGCGCTTTTATTTTGCTGACATCCTTGGGTGTTTTATTAAGCATTAAAGTAAGTCACAATGTCCTGCCATTACAATGAATTCACCCAACCGGATATTCATTAAATTGTCATTTGAATGATCATTTTGAGGTGAGCTATTCCTTTATACTCCGAGCCTAAAAACTCCTAAAACTAACTTAATTTTCTTGCTTTGCATTGGGAGTCATACTTTTTTTTTTTTTGGCCAGAAGAATCATGAATGTGGGTCAGGCTTGATGCTGATGGCTCTGTAAAATTACGCAAGCAATCAAAAACTGCAAAAAAAAAAAAGCCTTTCAGGCTTCCTGTACAATAGATTGACTACCATGAGGAAGATTCCCTGCAGTCTTGCTACTAGCACAAATCAATAGGATTGAATTTAACTTCAATTTGCTTTTTCTTCCATCAGGTATTGGCCTTCAAAGTACAAGAACTCACCGAGCAGATTAGATATTTCATTTGTTGGGAGCAAATTGTATTCAAATATATTTTGAAGGCTCTCAGAACAAGGGCAGAAAAGCCCAAAGAAGATTTTTCCTTTCTCCTCTTGCATTTATTTACAAGCGTAATGAAAATGATTGTTTAATAATGCGATGCCCTAACAGCAATGTACACACAGCCAAAGCACTAACCGGCTCCTGATTTAGCCCTGTCATCATACATTTTTTAAAGCAGGAATCAAAAACAATCTGTGGCTTAAAGAAATTACATGATTCTGCTAAAAGGAATTTATGGGTTGCACCATCTAAATAAAGGCTTATTCTCTGATCCAGATTATTTTAGACGCGCAATGTTGGGAGAAACTAATTAAAAGTAGCTGTGAAGTTATCCACTGAAACATTTATATCCACCTTAGCTTTCATTGGCACAAAAATAGTGATTTACACTATTTATGATAATGAATAGATAATGAATCTATGGATACAATTAGTTTTGTTCTGTTTCATGGTAATCTTCCCCTCCTGTAAGTTGTTGACAGGATCAAGTCAAATAAGATTTGTTCACACATCAGTCATAATTATTACTCTTATTAACGCATCAATGTGAGTTAGGGAGATGTCAAGCTTCTCAACGGATAAAGGACTAGAATTTTGGTCTTTTTCTCATGAAGGTACTTTATGATTCAGAAGATATGGGGTATAGTGCACAAGTCATGGACCGCTTTGAAGACTTTTTTAAGCTTAAAAGCTTCAGTCCCGGTTTACTGCAACTGAATAACATTCAAAAGATCTCTTTTGAGTTCCACAAATGGTGTGGAATAGCATGAGGTTAATAAGTTAATAGAGTTTTCATTTCTGTATGAACTATTTATCCGTAGTTGACGCATAATTCATTTGTACTGACTGTAGCTGCAACAGTATCTATCCAAGCTACTCATAATTTAAAGTACCTTCCCATACACTGTAGACAAGTAGTGAATTTTGGCGTGTGCCGTTACACAGGCATTGATGGATATGGGTCTCTCGTCAGAGTGAAGCCGTGATGTTTTGCTACTGCTTGCCCTCAGCAGTCAGCACTTGGCCCACATTGCACACTTTGAATGAGTATCTGTCACACATGGCACCATGCCTTATTGCGCCGGGTGGAGTTGTGGGAAATAAATAGCTGAGAAAGTTGGTACAGGTACATTTTCCACCAAACTTTCCTCCACACACTGAAGAGAGAGAGTTCTCCCAAACATCTTTATCATAAAAGAACAGGGGCCTTCTTAAGGCATTGTCGTCATCTTATGACAAATACACACAGCGTATACAAACACAGAGGCATACAAAACAGAAATAAAGTACGCCTTTCAGAGAAGGAACAATTAAGCATCTCTGAAGCAACCATGAGACCAGCAAGAAACAGTGCTGAAGAAGGTAGAAGGGAGAAAACAAGAAAACAAGAAAGGAAATAACAAATGGAACATCAAAACCAAGATATATCACTGCAGAATGTCTTAGGCCCAAAACACACTCGATGCAAGAATGTTAGATTGTGATTGTGACTATGATTACATATGGATTACTCATTGCTCAAGCTTCAGATACACATTCTCAAATATAAACATCACTGCATTAACAAAAGCTTACAACATAATTCTGAAAGGAGCGTTCACATTGAGAGCGATTTGGTGTGACAAAGCACCCAGAAGTCACTCATTCTCAGGGGAGTGTGTGATTTGCGGCGACATGAGCAACTGCAATGGTTGGCAATGCTACAAAGTTGGGCAGAAATGTATGCTAATGAGCACTGATGCGACATAACCATTCTCTTTCAGGTCAACCACTGTCACACAAAGCATTTGTGTAGAGTATATTTCAGGCCTGAAGGACAAATTGGACGGAACTTGTAAAAACAAAGTGGAGGCTTTGATTCTTCAGGATTAGACAAGGTCAAACGACCCAGGAAAATGTATCCCCATGAATGCCAACGACTGCAGAGCCTGGGGAAAAGACCCCATCCTCCATCCATTGAGTGCATCAATTGAGCCACCCTTGTTAATTGCATGGTTCAGGTTATTACTGTCTCATAAGTCCATTGGAAGGGTCCCTCTGGGCCCTTCAAAATCATTAGTCTGGACATCCCGTTAAGTCTACTGGAAATCAAGCACTTAAAGGTGTAAAGGTCAAGAAAATGAAAGACATTGGGAACAATCACAACGATTGAATCTCACAAAGAAAAGGAAGATCCTTGGAAAGGTTTAAAGGGGCAAGTTATGACAAATTTTATGAAATTGTGATTGAGAAATTATATTCAAATTCATGCCACTGGGCATAAAACACCCACGCTGGCTTAACACCAAAAGCGAAGAACAGAAAACTAGTGAGTTTACACAGCTGTGCTGTTTTTGGATTCATAACTCATAACTCTCAATCTCCTATTGTAAAAGGTTTATTGACTTACCGATATACTCGAAAACATAAACAACGAAGAAGGGTGTGACAAGGTCATTGATGCCTTGAACGTAACCACTGGCTGGATGTCGTATCGCCCAGATGAACAGAATACGCTCAAAGATCTAGTAAAAAGCAGCAGAAGAAGAAGATATCAGAATATATATATTCAGCATTTGTAAGTAGCAGATATTGATATATACTGATTCATGCAATACAACAGGAAAACTGTTAGTAATAGAATTTGAGCATACAAGGTCACTCAAACGGTTTTAATTAGAGACACAGTGGGATCAGCCACCCCGAGCCAGCAATCAATTAAGAAAATCAATTAAGCCTTCTGAGCTTTTTAATCATTAACATCATGACATTCAATAGCACAGACAGCAAGGTGAGAAATTACAAGTAGCTGTGTGCATATTTATTATTAGATGGGGCTCTCTCTTTATTTGTGGTTTGCCAAGTTGGATGTGTTCCTGGATTTATATAATTGTGGGTTCTGGCACAACACTGCAATTGAACAATCAGATTTTAGGGTTAGGATTAAGGCTACGTACGTTTACACGACAACAGTGTAGTCAAAAACAGAAAAGTTTTTCCCTCGTTTCAAAATGATTCGCGTTTCGCAAAAAACGGACCAAAACGCTGTATTACGTATGCTAGGCCAGTAGTTGGCGCTGTCAACTTGTTAGTAAACAGTACCTGTAGGGAAGTGACGATTATATGATGTATATGATGCGTCTGCGCTGTTGGTTGTAATATTGGTGAAGTAAATCCACACTTCGCTGAAGAAGCGTTAGCGAACTCTTGAGCAGCAACAACAGTACCATGTACTCCGCCATTGTTGTGTATGTTTGTTCGCGCTTGCCTTTAAAATCGACATGTATTGCGCATGTCTACATACCTAACACGTACTATGCACGCGCATGACGTCACCGTTTTCAAAGATTCCCGTATTGGATGTTTACACGGAAACGACAACGGTGCCGTTTTCAAAAACTTCCACTTTGAAACCCGTTTTCAAAAATATGCGTTTTCAGTCCCCAAAACGCCGTTGTCGTGTAAACAAACAGTCAAAACGCATAAAAAGTTTCCCGGTTTTGCCTGAAAACGTTGTCGTGTAAACGGCCCCTAAGTTAGGGCTAGGGTTGGACGCGTCAAAAACATCAATCAATATCAATCGATCATTTCTAATTTTAGGGGTAAGTTTAAGCAACACTCAATATGGCCCCGCTATCAAACGAAGCCCCACCTTCTAAGCAAAAGAGCCAATCCCTAATCGGTAAAGTCAGCACGTCACTGTAGCTGCCGTTAGAAGCCCCGGTTGCAATAGAAACAGTCAGCATTCTGAGACATGCGCCTAGGGCCCCGTTTACACTAGTGTGTTTTCGTTTTAAAATGCATTACTTTTGCTATGGTTACGCCTGCCGTTTACACTACTCCCACGTTTTAGAGACTTTGGAAAATGATGCAGACCCCGTTTTGGTTTCAAAACTTCGGGGGTTGCGTTTCAGTGTAAACGGAGCAAAACGGAGACTTTTGAAAACGATGGCTCCCCACATTCGCTCTGCGTATCCTTGATGACCATGTAAACAATATCATCATGGTCATTGTTGTACCCATAGATGTGTATAGGTAGATTCCCCATTTGACCGCTCCAAGCACGTAGATGCATCCGCCATCTAAATAATAGGGTATCTACCTATACATACCTATGGTTGTACCTCCATGAATGGTCATGTGACATGCGTTTTTGGTTGTGTAGTGTAGACGGAGATAGTTTCTGAAACGCAGTGAAAACTCCAGTGTAGACGAGGATCGTTTTCATTTTAAAATGCCATTTTAAAACGAAAACGCACTAGTGTAAATGGGGCCTAGGACTGTGCATGTGCACTGGCTGATCTAGCCTGAAAAATTCACTTTTTTATTTTTGTTGTGGTATCATTACATTTATGTGGTATTACATTAACAACATACAGTTGTTGTCAGATTTCATTGGTGATTTCAAATATGAAATTTAATCGTAAGCTTGGTGAACAGTTTTGGAGAATTTGATGTTTCATCATTCAAAGAGATAGGAGCTGCACTTGCATGCCTGAGAGGCGTTTCAAATATGGCCGCCGAGTAACATGACTTGCCTTAAAGGGACTTTGGTTTAGTTTAGACCTAGGGATAAGCTTAAGCCCAATGAATATTTCAGTTTTGATGTGAAAGTAGGAGCTTCCCATGTGCATTTGAGGGCTTTAGAAATTAGGTTAGGCATTAAATAGTCTAATCAACAGTTTTAGGGTCAGTAGTTATGGTAGATACTAAATAGACATGCTTAATTTAATCAATATTTTGCCATGTCATCCAAGTCAAATGTACTGTAACTTAAATGTCTTATTTATTTGATAAAAAGTATATATTTTAGTTGATAATAAAGTACCAACATTAAACCTCATCTTCAAACGTTTTATCTATTATATATTTAGAAAGCATTATAAAATAACAAAAACATGTGAAAATTGTCCTTTGCTCCAGAAAGAACAATATTTTGTTATGGGAAGAGCACATACACAACATGACATACACTCGCAATTTTCCCTCAGATTTTCTTCAAAAACATTGTGCAGTCTTAATGTATGTGTTATTCTGTACTGTCATTTTTGTCAACAGCATGTTGTCACGATGCACATTCTGTCTTGTCTGTTGACAAATTAAAAAAAAAAAAGTTCAACATCAGTAATTTGACTAAACTATGTGATCCAGGAACATGTCCTACTTGGCTAAATCAAATCCATTCTTTAAATAAATGTATGAATATAGATGTAGTATTGTGTCTGTGTTTGGAGTAACTTCAGTTCTTTAACTACAGATGTTGTTTTTAAGTTGAATCTTTTGACAGTAAAAACCAAGAACTTTTGTGGGACTTTTGCATTCCTTTCTTTAGAAACAACACCTTAATTTAAAGTGACGGTGACTTTTTGTTGTTGTTTTGTTTGTATTTTTTGTCTCACCTTGCTGTCAGCTCAATGGAAAGAAGCATGAAGTTTGACTTAAATCAAGAGGGAAAATGGAAGACTCTTTCTCTTCTCTTCTCTCGGTCTCATGCAACTGACATCTCCCGCGCTCCTTTCAGGGCGTAATGTATCTGTCATCCCCAAATAAACTCATCTCACACGTTGAGCCCAAAACAATAAATGTGTACAAGGCAGCTCACGCTCGTTTTTTTCCGGATCCTGTCGATCAAATGGTGCGCCTTTCTCATCTGCGTTCTTTTCTATGATCAAAGCTCCATTTATCAAAGACTTTAGACTGGTAATGTGAGTTTCTCCACATAGCTGACATCTCCTGCCTCTTTTCTCCCTCGTACCCTCCCATCTCCTCGAGGTAGGCATGGCAAGATCTCACTCTCCTCCAGAAGCCCATTACATAGTGGAAATTAGACACTAAACCAGGCAGCAGAAATCAATGAGCGAGCTGGAGTGTATTGAAGCGCCTGAAGCGAATACATTATCCATTTATTTGGTTAGGAGACATCCACAGTGGAGGCCTACTTTTACTTAACACTGCATGCTTTTTGATAGTCCTTTTAAATGCAGAGTAATTTTTTCAAAGGCAGCGAGGGAAAAGGAGGAGGAGGAATCTTGCTCAGGGCCACAATGCATCGACATACAATGTCCAGCAAGCCCATAACACTAAATTTTATAATATGAATATGCAAATCAAGGGTCTGGTTATGTACGCCAACAAAAACACTCAGCCAGCATCTCCAAAAAAAAAGTAGACCATAAGGCAGTCTGGAACGGAATTTATTATTATTTTTTTTGGTTAGTGCATGCCCCAATGGCAGAGACGTCATTACAATACATTTTTTGCATGCTCTCATGTGATATAAATGCAGCAATAGTATTTCAAAGCCAGCCGACTCAATGTGAATGAACTCAGTTTAATGGATTGGTACTTTAAAAAAAAAAAAAAGGTCATTATTTACTCATCTGATGTTATTTCAAAATCGCATGACGCATTTTCTTCCAAAGAATACAGAAGAAAATATTTTAACGAACTGCATTGGTTGCTTTTGTCCATGCAATTATAATAAATTGGAACTGACATTTTCTAAGATTCAAAAAGGATGTAAAGGGGTCTATATGACTTGTGCCCTACATTCAAAGTGTTCTGAAGTCATACAATACATTCATATGAGGAACAGAGCGGACATTATTTTATTTTATTTTAATTTTTTTATTAGCATACATTTAAGGCAGTATGACAAATACAAAATGACGTTAATATAATATAATATATTTATGTTTTATTTTTGCAGAATTATGAGAAATTGTCCTTTATAATTGTACTTTTTTTGCATTTAATTTATGTGAAACAATATTTTACATTTATTAAAGTAGTTTACAATATAAATAATAATATTTGTTTAAAAATCCCCAACTTGGGTGTATATATATGCTTAAGAAAGTAAATACTAACCTTTTTTAGGTTAGACTAGATTTTGGTCTAGTCTTTCACACAAACGTCAACGTTATGTATAGATTACTTTTATGACATTTCTATGGTGAAGTTGGATCCTTTATGAATCCTTAAAGCTTTATTCATCAGTCATTTTGAAAGCATGGAAAACACTGACCACCATAGTCAGAATTCCTCCTCTTGTGTTACATGGAGGAAATACAATCTTATGGGTTTGAAAAGACATAAGCATGTTCATTCTGAGATGAACTGTTTCTTTAAGGTGCTTTCTAGTGGCTGGGTGTGAGTTTGTAAGGATGAACGAGTCAAGCGGAGTAAAATGGGTGGTGCAAACATCTCACCTCTTGCACAGAAGCTTGTTGAAAGAGAGGTATAAGAGGATTAGTTCTCGGTATGTCAATGTGAATCTGCGGGGAAGAGACACAAAAAAAGGAGCACAAGCAGGTTAGGACAGAACGGACTAGCGAGAAAGCTCAGCGAGAAACAAGCCTGGCCGTTTGAGGCTGCGCCTGAGAAGAAACTCACTGAATTCTACTTCCTGTTCTGGTATTCTATTTCCTGTGTACCTTAACACATGCTTTCCGACTAAATATTTTGGGCTCGAGACTCAGCTGGCTGACCAGACAGAGAGTTTGACAGACAGAGTTTGACAGACAGATAGATGGATGATGATCGAGTGACATGCTTTTGAGTGGCTGGTGGACAGTAGCATGTGACGTGATTTTGGGCAGTCCATCTGTCCTTACCTCAGTTACCTTGGGCTGCAGAACTAAACTTTCTGGACTCATCCGGGGAATATCTATGTGAATCTGATGGTTCAGAAAACACACACACACACACATATATATATATATATTCAAAATGTGGATGTCATGAACATGAAGAGTTATGGAACTGAGAGAAGACAAACACACACAAATACACATACATTTTCACTACTAGGAGAAGCTTTAAAATCCACCATTGATGAACATTATTTATTCTGCAGGAGTGATTAATCATATGAAGCACTTCATCTGTAATGAATTTTAATATAAAACTTAGGACTGCAACAAACAATTATTTTGATAATCGATTAAACTAACGATCATATATATATATTCAAAATGTGGATGTCATGAACATGAAGAGTTATGGAACTGAGAGAAGACAAACACACAAATACACATACATTTTCACTACTAGGAGAAGCTTTAAAATCCACCATTGATGAACATTATTTATTCTGCAGGAGTGATTAATCATATGAAGCTCTTCATCTGTAATGAATTTTAATATAAAACTTAGGACTGCAACAAACAATTATTTTGATAATCGATTAAACTAACGATTATTATAATGACCAGTAGACTTTGATTACTCAGCTTTTGCAATTAGTTAAAATATTGAGCTATACATATTCTAATAAAGCAAACAAATAAAGCAAATCACTTCAGTTTTTGAAAATCATATTATGTAATTACAATTATTATACAATTAATTTATACACAAAATGACAGACCGAGAAACTATCATTCACCATTTAATTAGCTATATGAAAAAAGTAACTGAATGGCACATCGTTCTGCCTAACATCTCCTTTTGTAAGTCATATGGATAAGAAACAAAATAAAGGGAAGTGATAAGACGTTTTATTTTTGGATAAGCTATTTTATTCACAACATGATCTCATTCCCACTGATAAAAAGATTTTATCATTAGCTAGGTCCACACTTGGAGAGTTACTTTATAACAGAAAATTAAGTTGTAATTCTAACTAAAAGCGACATGGACTCTGGTTTTGCAAGCTTAATACTGTAAAGCTGCTTGATTTAAGGCCATCTATTGCATAAAGTACTATATAAATAAGCGTGACGTGACAGGACTTTATTAGAATACCTAACTGCAGAGCTTGTGCAAACATCTACATCATTGTCATCCGATGTGTTCTTAACTGCTGCTTTCTCACCGCTGTCAGTTTTTGTTGGGTTTATTTCATTATTGAGATGAAAGCGTGCAGCATCTATTTGCATATTCATCCAAACGCCGCTCAGCAGCTTGAGGTTCGGCTGTGTTTGTTCTAAAGCACTGTGTCTTCTTCTCTTGAATTGCATCCAGGAGCGCTACAGCGCCACACTGGTCAAATCGTATAATTTCAAGTTCTAACATTAGGTCATCATAAGCCCTATTTGCACGGGATTAGTATTATCTGGGGAGCTTGTGTGATTTTGAAATTACCCCCCAGCCCCCACATCTGAATTTCGTGTGGTGCATTCGCACGGGATAAGCGAAGCCTGTGATTTTACTCGAATTTACTGACTTGTCTCACAGATACCCGGATGTCAAGGCTTTGAGAGTCCCGTTCTATGGTTCAGATGGATTTTAAAAAAAGAAACCAATAAACTTTCGTGTCATTTACATTTCACCAGGTTAAAATAATGTCTCAAGCTTTATGCTTGATTTATTTGTAACACATTAACCTCAAAACCTTTTCAGCTTTCTCTTTCTGCAAATTGTATGGTGTAGCCATATGATGACAGCACCCAATATACTATCAAACACTCCAACGCAGCTCCATTCTTCGCGAAAGATGGATAAAAAGGCGCACAGCAAACAAAACCCTCGAAAAATGATATGCGACCCGCCAAATGCTGGCCGAATCACAGAAATGCAGATTCGCACGGGACTAATATTATCACAGGACCTCGGTGTTTGGCGAAATATGGTAGGTCATTTGCGGGGGAATTTTTACTTTACAAATTACAGACATGGCCGATTTGCACGGGATTAAGATCACAGACAACCTCCGCAATTATTACAAATGACTGGAGGTCACCAGGTAATACTAATCCCGTGCGAATAGGGCTTTAGATTAAATGACTACTCGACAAAATAAATGTCAACAATTTATTTTATTGTCGATAATGTTGACTAATCGTTTCATCCCTAATAATGATATAATATTTTCACATTTAATTTTAGATTATATTAAAGGCGCAATATGTAAGATTTTTTTATTAAAATATCCAAAAACCACTAGAACAATGTTATCCCAAATGTCTCGAAGAATGTTTAAATCCAGAGAAATAAGCAATTTTAACTAGTGACACGGGTCTATAGTGTCATTGTGTCGCCTGTCAATGATGTCATAACCCCTCAATTTCCGGTTTTGTTTTGTAGAAAACATGGAAACACCAAAGACGCTTTAATATGTTGTGCGTTTTATTAGACAGGTGACGACCGCACAGAGTAGCATTATAACGGAACTTTCAAACGTATCTAGTATGATAAAACAGTGCTGTTTTACCCCACAAACGCACGACCGGAAGGAGCGAAAGAGCTAAAGTGTGGCATAATAAAAGCTCCGCTGCTTTCGAGCCGTGTGTCCCTCTCGTCTCATTAGCAATTGCTTCAGCGGCCTCGTTTCGACGGCTTTCCATTTCACTCTGCTTCATACTACGATGTTAATAAATCCTGTCGGATTGCATCGGCTGTGGGGATGAAGACGACAACTCCCATGATTCCACACTCAGTCACGGCGTCATCAAACTATGCCTTTGTTTGTTTTGAATACACGCCCTCTAGCGGTGAAAACGTACATACTGTACCTTAAATTTTATATTTAAATCTTCCTAGAGTTTTATAAATATGTTATATCTGGTTATATATCAATGTATTTTTTTATATGATTGCGTTAACTATTTTAATGAAAATTTTGCAATTTCCAACCTCCCAACAATGATTAGATTCTCGCATCAGATTCTCCGTGTTTTATTACTGTAAGAAATAACTGGATTTGTTTTAATCATAAATTTAAGGCATTGGAACAAACACTAAATATTGTGCATCATTTTACTTTCAATTAAATTCAATTAAATGAATTACAAAATAACAACAACAATCACAGTAAACGTTTATTAAAATGTTTTTCCAGTTTATTTCAAATTTAATTCTGTACTAAATGTACAGAATGCAGTTGTACTATCATGAAAAGGTCTACATTTCTAAGAATGATTGTAAAATGCAAAATAACTTCTTATTTATTTTGAATAATAAATATGTATTTATTTTTATTTATTCACAACCATTTTGGATTAAAATGTTCTTAACAGACTTTATGAGAATCTCACAACGCCAGTGATCAGTCTTAAATCAGGCAGACATTAATCAGATCAGAGTGACAGCAACAGCTTGATCTTCACATCCTCCTGCCAATACACTGGAGATTTAAACATTCCTTGTCCTCTTTTCCTCTTCTGCATCTAAATATTAAAGACTATCTGTTGATGGCATTTCTAAACACTATAAACGCCTAACATAACAGTGTTTTGGCAAAGCTAGCATACTGCTGCTGCCAAAACCTCAATCAGTACATAAAAACAACCAAAAACCCTGACTACATTACATTCTACCCCTGGCAAAACTGAACTGCTGGCTTTGAACTTAAAAAATCTTCTATTAACAGCAGAATTAGCTCTGTCTGTGCAGAGCTGTACGGGAAGTCAGGAAGTTAAAAGGAAATCACAGGAAGATCTGAATCATCTCAAGAGTATTTGGTTCAGCTAATTATTGCTGCCATCCTGCATAAAGTTCAGTTAGCGGTATTCTCTAGTACTGTAGGAAGCCTTTTTCTATGACTAAGGCACAAAATATGGATAAAAACCCTAGAAAATAAGTGTTATTTTGTCCCCTCCAACAAATAGTCAGCAAAAAGCAGCAGTTTCATTTTATAAATAACTTTTTTTATATAAATTTTTAGATGAGATTTGCCATTTCAACCATGTTACCGTGGCATAATAAAAGCTCCGCTGCTTTCGAGCCGTGTGTCACTCTCGTCTCATTAGCAATTGCTTTAGCGGCCTTGTTTCGACGGCTTTCCGCCTCACTCTGCTTCATACTACGATGTTAATAAATCCCGTCGGATTACGTCGGCTGTGGGGATGAAGACGACAACTCCCATAATTCCACACTCAGTCACGGCGTCATCAAACTATGCCTTTGTTTCTTTGTTTGTTTTGAATACACGCCCTCTAGCGGTGAAAACGTACATACTGTACCTTAAATTTTATATTTAAATCTTCCTAGAGTTTTATAAATATGTTATATTAGGTTATATATCAATGTATTTTTTTTATATGATTGCCTTAGCTATTTTAACGAAAATTGAGCAATTTCCAACCTCCCAACAATGATTAGATTCTCGCATCAGTTTCTCCGTGTTTTATTACTGTAAGAAAACTGTATTTTGTATTATTACTGTATTTTGTCCCCTCCAACAAATAGTCAGCAAAAAGCAGCAGTTTCATTTTATAAATAACTTTTTTTATATACATTTTTAGATGAGATTTGCAATTTCACCCATGTTACCAGTTTGTGTCATTGTCTGAATTATTATTATTTATATAAAATAATATAAAATAAAATATTTAAATGAAACAACAGCAACTAGCTATTTTGGACCAACATCTGCAGGTCTGTTTGTAGCCGGTTTTTATTTATTTATTTTTCTCCCATATTTGAATGGCTGAACTTGACAAATGCAACCACAATGTATTAAAAGGGTCATATGATGCTTTTTTAAAGATCATTATTTTGTGTATTTGGTGTAACAGAATATGTTGACATGCTTTAATGTTCAAAAAAACACACCCCGCCCCGCCTCTCTCAAGCACATCATTTTCAACAAAGTCCCTCCTTCCGACAAGCGCAGTCTGCTCTGATTGGCCAGCTGACCCAGTGCACTGTGATTGGCCGAACACCGCAAGCACTCGTCGGAAATGTAACGCCCCTTACCATAATCGCGAGCTTCATCTTTCAAAATAAATGTAAAGACAGAGCCCGAAAGGGGAACAGAGTCGCG
>NW_015505624.1:563101-571042 GCF_001515645.1 Sinocyclocheilus grahami
TTTTAGGGGGGCGTGGCAGAGTCTTAACTTTGATAAAGAATATCTCTTTGGGTTTGAGACTTTAGTCTTTGCAACTTCAGGGATCTTATCTATGCACAATCAGCTTGTAACACTCCAAAGAGAAAGGAAAACTTGAAATCGCATCATATGACCCCTTTAAGAAAAAAAAAAATAAGAAAAATGGAAAAAGGTTGTATATTTGTCTGTTTACCACAATATGCAAGCGTTACAAATTTAAGGAACATTACACCAATGCACAGAAATCATGCAAAAACCGGGCTGCATGCAAAATGTGGGACACGGCTAAAAATTACATTTAAACATTGTTTAAATTAAAGTATTGCTTCTTCAAACATATCGCTACTTCAATTGAAAAACAATTTAACATGTCAAAATTATGATGCTGCATGATTTTAATTTGTTGGACACACTCGAGAGGGTTGAGAGTTCTGCGGTGGGACAACATTTAAAGGGGGTGCAACTACAGCTGTACGATTAATCGTTAAAAGATCGCGATCTCGATTCAGACAACCACACGATCTCATTTCTAAATGACAACGATTCTCCCGTGTCTATTAAACCTTTGACAAAGTCTTACCGGATCATTCAAATCTGCGTTCTCACTGCCGCTGACACACAGAAAGCAGTTACCATGTTTGGTTAAGAAACAGCTTCACAAACAGTCTTTTCAACTACACCAGTGTTTCCCCTAGGTCTACGGCTTTGCGTTTTTTTTTGCACTCCTTTTTAAATGGTTAAATTACATTTTATTAATCAAAAAGCATGTCTAATTAATTAAAATCATGAAACTTAAACAATTTAACATGAATTTATTAAAAGTTTAACAAATATTACGTTTAGGGCCCTATGAAATGTTTTATTTGTCCAACCTTATGTGTTATTGTAACCAAATTCTGGTTTAGCATGTCTAATTTGAAAGCATAAAACAAGTTTAATTTATTCTTACAATAGCCTTATGATTTTTTTGCTCAGAAATTCTGTGTTGTGTATTTACATTTTGTTTTAAGGCATAAAACATTTAATCTATCTTTTAAGTAATGAAAATTAAATAAATAATTTGAAAATTTTTTTGGAAAATAAAGGTCATTTAATATTACAATTAAAACATTGAAGAAATATTGAATGCTTATTCCTTAAAAATAAGGTTTTAATAATTTTAGTAGTAGTAGTAGTAGTAGCAGTTACGTACATTCTACTCAACAGTAGTAATATGTGAGTAACAGCCAATGCCCTCAAGTTAAACCGAACTTTTATTTTGGCGGGTTGCCGTGAATACCATTACATTTCTGTGCGTGTATGACATGAGGATAGTTTTACTCAAATTAAACGGTCAAATGCTGATGAAGTGACTCTCAGAGCAGTTCTGGAGATGTTATTCATGTGTTTATGTCCTCATTAAATGTCCTCATTATGTCCTCATGTGTTTATGTCCTCATTGAAGCGTCACGAGCACTTCAGTACGAGTACTACACAAAACCGCGCGTCTGCGTCATTCATTAACACAGAGACACGCAGAATTCATTTTTAAATAGGAATCTTTTTGCGGCTTAATATTTACAAATACTAGTGGGAGTGTGCTTATTTGTGTGTGTGTGTGTGTGTGTGTGTGAGCGCGCACATCGGGCGGAACTCCGCTGTGCGTGATACAGAGAGCGCGACCATAACGTAGAGACCGAAATGACATGCCGTCGTGTAAATAAGATAAATAACATAAGGCTATTAGTTTGCTTAATAAAAGAAGGTATAGACATGTTCTATAGGAAAGGCAACTTTAAATGACTTCTGTTGTGATCTGGCGCTATAGAGAAAATATAGCCGCCCCCCCCAAAATAATGGCAGGGGAAACACTGTACACAGTATTATTTCTGTCGTAAAGTCATTCATATTATCACAGAAATACTGGGATGAAAGTTTATAATTCAGATATAAACATTGATGTCTATGGTGGCGCGACCAAAATAGAGAAAATACGCGTTTGAAAGTAACTGCCACATCACGTTTGTCGATTGCATTGTTTCGCCACTAGGTGGCGAAAAGTGACTTAAAAAATGTATAATTGAATGAATCATTTATTCAAGAGAATGGTTCAAAAACGCTGATTCATCCCGTAGGTTTATGAGTCGTTGAATCATTGATTCAAACTACTTTTTCATAATTTTAATATTAAATTGGTGTATTAAATATATTATATTTTAAATACATGTACACTACCAGTCAAAAGTTGTTGGAACGTAAGATTTGTAATTTTTTTTAAAGAAGTCTCTTCTGCTCACCAAGCCTGCATTTATTTGATCCAAAGTACAGCAAAAACAGTACAATTTTGAAATATTTTTACTATTTAAAATAACTTTCTATTTGAATATATTTAAAAATGTAATTTATTCCTGTGATTTCAAAGCAACATTTATCTGAAATATAAATATTTTGTAACATTATAAATGTCTGTATCGTCACTTTTGGTCAATTTAAAGGATCCTTTCTAAATAAAAGTATTAATTTATATGTGAAAGTTCATTTTATTTTAGATAGCATCTCATCTAGCACATCTTACAGTTCTAACATAAAAAATATGATAATTTGGACTAATAATGCATATAAGGAGTAACAGAACACCAGTTTGTATCTGAATCATAGGAAGAGTATCTAGAATTAAATGTAGTTACCTGTCTGTATGTGTCCTGATGGTGTTCATCATTACGGGAGTCGTAGTACTGCTCAATAAAGCCAAAATATTCCTGCCGCTTTCTATGCAATGTGCTTTCTCTCCGCTCTGCATTGGCTGGCAGGTACCCCTGTAAAGAGACAAGCAAATACAAAAGCTAATGTTTACACCAGGCCAGACAAGATACCTCTAAATCAATCTGATATAGATCTGCACTCGCCAACAAAATGTTTGTTTGCCTGCATCCAGCACAATAGCTGTTAACTTGAAGTCAGCTGAAATAAGAATTCTGAAAAGTTTTAAGGTTTCACAGAGTTTGGGGCCAAAAGTTTGATATCAGTCACATTTAAAGTTACATTTCCTCTTATTACTTGCCACAGCAAGAGAATGAGAACGCAGCAGATGTTCAGGCCCAGAAAAGAAAGTCTCTTGATAAAGTAATTGATTGCATGAAAATCTACAAGCACAGAAATCCATTTATCACACAAGACGCTCCCCCATGTGGCTATTTTTTACTTCCACACTCAGACAAGTTTTGTGACAAGATGTATGTGTGCCAAGGAGAGCTCTTCTTTATGCTCCATTAACATATGTACATGTAATTAAGTCTAACAGACTAACACATTATAAATAATGTTCAGATTATTAAAAGAAAAAGCACACCACAGAGTAGGCAATTAATAAACCTGATGTTGTACATGGGAGTTTTTCTTCAATTCTAGAGTCTTTTGACCCTGTGTGTGTATTTGTATATATATATATATATATATATATATATATATATATACACATACATACACACACAGTGCATATACATAAATAATTTTCCACTTTTTAAACCAACAACTTATTTCAATCATATCTCAATTTGTATTTAGTTTAATAACACTTTATTTTAAGGAAAAATTCTCACTATTAACTAGCTGTTAATTAGCATGCATATTCCAAGCATGTTTAATAGTACTTATTAGTATTGTTTATTAGTATTATTAAGCACATATTAATGCCTTATTCTGCATGCCCATATTTTAGATCCCTTAATCCTACTCCATACTTAATCTTAACTACCTTACTAACTATTAATAAGCAGCAAATTAGTTTATTGAGGGGAAACTCTTCATCAACAGTGAATGTGTTCCCTATTCTAAAGTGTTACCATAAAACTATATAGAAATTACTTTTTTTTTCTTGCATAATTTGACAAAGCAAATAAATAAATACATAAATAAAAATCTAAGGAAATTATTTTCACTAGGGATATTTTCCTTGGATTTTCTTTGTTGCCTTCACACATCGTGTTTAATCTCATGAGAAAATTTACCTGACAGTGTTCGTGTTAACTTAAAATTAACATATTGGAAGATGCATTAATTTTTAGATCTGATCATTTCCCTAATATATTTGTTTTTTCCATTAGCAAAGGGATCCAGAAAACGTTATAAAGACATAAAAGACATAAAAAGGGCAATAGAAGTGATGTAACAGCAATTTTGAGAGGTCACTAGGCATTAGATCAGAATAACTGAGCCGTATAACAGCAGAAATATCAAGCTGCTTCACAGGATCAGAACAAACCAAACAGTTCCCTTACTGTCTAATAATAATGGCCACATATATGAGGAGAATGGGCATCTACCTGTCTTTTTCAAACTGAGAATATTGTTACTATATTAGGATCTATATTACACAAAATATATTTTATATATAAAAAGATGCTCGTTCATTCATTTTTATTCATCAAAGACTCCTGAAAAACTATCCCGATACAAAAAAAAATCAAATGCTTTCTGAAGGATCATGTGGCATGAAGACCGTAATGGAGTAATGGATGATAAAAAAAATCAGAATTATTCTACATTATTTTAAAATATTATAATATTTCACAATACTATTTTTTTTTTATCAAATAAATGCAACCTTGAGCATAACAGACTTTATTTGAGGAAAAAAAAAAAAAAAAAACCTTACCGATCCCAAACTTTTTAACAGCAGTGTATAAATACGGAGCAAATATATTGAACAATGTGCTCCACTTTAAAATTAGGTTGGGTCAGGTCAGTGGCAAGGTCTTGTTTACTGTCTGGCTTCCACCATCAAAATAATGTCTCTGCAGACCTCTACCAGAACTGGTAACTTCCAGATTTAACAAAGATCATTTTAACACAGATAATCTACAAAAAGAACTGCTCTCATTAATAACATCCACAAAAGATGACACCACTGATCTGGCACACATGTATTAACGCCGCATCAGGTGAAATAAACATGAAATGAAGTTGTTGTTCTCATTTTGTCGCCAGAGAAAAAGAGAGAGAACGGGGCATTGTTCACAGCAGGTGCAGAGGTCCAGGAACAACAGGCCGGTAATAAATGTTTCCCAGCAGCTGGGTTTGGATGAACACACGCGTAAGGTCTGTGTCCAGGCGCTGGCTCTGCATCAACCCGCTCCCACCTGCTCACGACGGGACGCCATTACTCAAACACCTCGTATTAGTGCGACTGAAACCACCATTTAATCATCTGCACAGCTTTATCCTTTTATTTATTAAAGCCCACCGTGAGCTATTTCACCGAGTGTGGGTGGGTGAGAAAGAGATGGGTCTTACACCCAAAAAAAACAAGTTACCACAGAGAATATGAGACACTGGGGTAAGTCTTTTTTTTATCTTACACCTACAAAATGTTATTTTGGAACCCTCATAACTGCACTTTTAAACTAGTACAAGCCAACTTTTCAGCAGTTATTGTTGTCACACCCACAAATAAGCAAGGCAGCAGGGGATTGTGGGTATAATTTCTACACATCTGGGTAGCTGCACAAAAATAGACCAAAGAGAAGACACCAGCTCTTTTCGTCTGGGCAATGGTGCCATTACCTCAAGTAATAAAATGCGCTGTTACAGGGCAAACATTTCTATAGTGTTGGCATCATGTCTAGAGATCAGATAGATGTGACGTTCTCTTCAACAGGTTTCACTGGCTTTCAGTCATGCCTGAAGAGACAGTCATCACAGGAAATGAAACAGGAAGCCAAGAAGACTCCAAAGTAGCATTGATTTCCCCCGACAACACAAATCACTCAGTGAAACTGCTAGTTGCACTGACAACTAATAGATGTCACATTGATATGGCACTTACAGATGATCGCTAGGCTTTTCTAGGTAGTTGCTAAGCAATTACTAGGGTGTTCTGGGTGGTTGCTAGTGTGTTCTATCTAGTTCCTTGCCAACTCCTAGGATGCTCTGGATGTTTGCTAGATGATTACTAGTGATTGATGATTGACTAGTGATGATAGTGACTTAGAGATAATTAGCTGTTGTTGTTCTGTAAGGTGGTTTCTAGGTTGTTATTAGTGTGTTCTAGATGGTTTCTAGGTGGTTGTCAGGCAATTGCTATGGGGATCAAAATAGTTTCTAGGTGGTTACTAGGGCAATGTTAGGTTTGTCACGATATCAGATTCTACTACACGATTATTGTATTCAAAAGAATTCACATAATTTATTGGATATATAGCAATATCGTTAGAAATCATGAAAACACAAATAATGCTATTAT
Organism: Sinocyclocheilus grahami; assembly: GCF_001515645.1. Classification (NCBI taxonomy): domain Eukaryota; kingdom Metazoa; phylum Chordata; class Actinopteri; order Cypriniformes; family Cyprinidae; genus Sinocyclocheilus; species Sinocyclocheilus grahami. The sequence goes on from NW_015505624.1 coordinate 569,340, forward strand.
CAGTCCAGTTGTTATTTATTTATCAATGCTATTTATTTTACAAAAAAATATTAGTAGTTAATAGTCTCTTATGGCTTAAGAGAAAAAGTTTTAGTCGACTAAATATCATAAGATTTTAGTCGACTAAATCTACAGTAAATTTAGTCGGCTAAAATCTAATGGGTTTCCAAATTCACTTGGTTTGATATTAAGGTTTTATTCATGATAGACACCGATTTAACTGTGGTGACACACAACATGCCTTTATGTTAAAATTAAATAAAACCACTTCTCATAAAGAACAAGAACATGGTCTTCTTTTTAATGAAATACCAATGGTTATATAGGATAATTATGCATTCTTTATAACGACTTGTTTACCATATTCTTCATTCTTTCAAGCAGACATATTTATTTCTATAAATACATTTAGATTAGTCTTTAGGGCTACTAAAGTGATTCAGTCAAGAGCAATGAGTGATGTTCTGTCTTTCTTTTGTTGGTTGATTAACATCAATGCCACAGACAATAGCAACTAAATTAGGTTGCTGTCCATTTAAAACCGGATACACGGATGCAATGTACTGATACACGTCCAACATTCTCCCAACTGTTTATGTTCACATAAGACATAACTGAGTGTTTACGTGAATACTCGTCAAAACAGACAATTCGTCATCAATTTGTATGTATTTCTCGGTTCATGAGACGCAAAAGAGTACTCGTGTGCTGTGTGAGAGGCGCTGCTTCGGTGTGTGCGCTCAGAAAACCGGACTGAACTGAGTTCTCTTTTGCGTCGTCAGATTTATCCATATGTCTGCTCTTCTCTTACTCCCAGATATCGACATTTCTGTACGTTTTATGAGACGTGCAGCAAGTGGATGTTAGCTTATGTCCTGCTGGTTCATATGTACACATCTAACCTCGTAATTATGCAGCAGATTCGTTCTTCCCGAATCTCTTCCCAAATCGTCCCTCCCTAACATTTTCGTCTAGTTTTTATTCGTTGACGAAAATGTCAATAGATTTTCGTTATAGTTTTTGTTATTCAAAACGAGTTTTAGTTCGTCATCATCTCGTTTTCGTCGGTGAAAAAAAATGTTGACGAAAATTAGGACAAAAATTATTCGTCAACCAAATTAACACTGGTTTGTAAAAGCTGTTTTTAAATGCATGTTTTAGCCTAAGTTTTTGCTGCATTTACACAGTTTTTAGTAGCTGGTGCCAGCAGTGTAAGGAGTTTGAACGATTTTAAATAGTGAATCATTTTGCAAAGCAATTGGTTAATTTAATTCAAAGCTTTGAAAAGGTTTGTTTCTCCCATCACTACTTAGTGGTACTGTGTCAAAGTACAACAATATATGCAAATAACAACATATTTTTACTCCAAACTCACAGTATAATGTCAATCGAGGGTTTGAAATAACTTCCTTCTATGAACCTATGTATGGAAGAATATTCAGGACTTTTTTTCAAAAGAAATTGCAAATTGAATTTTCAATTGCGTTTTCCATATGTGGATGCATAAATTGTGATCTAAATGCAACTTCAGGGGATAATCACTGCATTTGGGGTCAAAAAGACAGAATTATGTATTGTGCCAAGAAGGTCGTCTGTTCATTGACACAGGCACGGATTGATTAGCAGCTGCCTTTAGCGAAAACTTTACCGATTACCTCAAGCATTCGGCACGGTCGTCTGTGAGTGACGTCACCTCCCAATAC
>NW_015505624.1:571052-606517 GCF_001515645.1 Sinocyclocheilus grahami
CACCTCCCAATACAAACACGCCCCATAGTATAGTCCCGCCCCTGATGATGATTGACAGCTTTCTGTGTAGACATCGGAAATTCAAATGCAAAAGCAATTGCAATTCCATTTGAGTTTTGGCAGGTTACATACACGATGCAGAGAGAGTGAAAAAGCAAATGTGGTAATTAATATTGCTATTTAAATATGACAGGCTCATAACTCGTAAGATATGGGAAATACAGTTGCAAATGGACTTTGCTTTTTCATTTGAAATGTGGCAGTTACGCGAAAGCGAAAATTCAAACGGTAATGAAATATTTGCAATTGCATTTAGATTATGTCACAATTTATGCATTCACATATGGAGCACGCAATTGAAAATACAATTAGCAATTCCATTTGAAAATTGCACTGAATATTCCTCCATACCTATGTGGCTTCTTTTTTTTAATCACAGAATGAGGCAGAAATTATATTGTTTTATATTATACTATGGGGCTGTTGAATGCTTGAATCTGATTGGTTGACGAATGTTCTAAGGTGTGCAATAATTTTCAGGGAAACACTGATTGTTGTAGGCCTTAGGGCCTACAACAGCAAAAGAACCAAAACCCACAACGACAGTGCCCAAGCAAATAATCGGAAACATACTTGCATGCAGAAATGTGTTGTCAGCGCCGCTCTGATGATTTTTATCTGTAATATAGCTCAGCAATTTTTTTTTAAAGATACCTGACATTTCTCACTAGCGAGGTAATGACGGTACTGTTCTTGAAATAGATGAACTTACAGTTTCACTATTAGTAGAGACGCTGTTGCCGAACACTGTTGAGAGACAAACAGACTCAGGTAATTCACACAAGCTTAATCGCTCGCCCACTATGTCCATGTCTTTGGGCGCGTGCACGGCATCCGGTGCGCGAGCGAGGTGTGTACGCGCTCTGGCGTAGTTTACGTTAATGGGTGTGTTGATATCCAGCCGAAGAGCAATCAACCATAACTTCAGGCGAGCAGGCTCAGAAGTTGGGAATACGTGGAAAGTCAACACTCCCGAATGAGTTTGCGTGAGAGAACGTAATCTTTTAGTTTTAAGTCGGTTTGAACAATCCGGATAAGCGCAAGTAAGTACAATTTTGATTAGCCGTCGTACCTACAATGACTGTGCACTATGTAACCAATGAATGACATATACGCGCGAGAGATCACTTCCGGCACTTGCGTAAACTACGCCAGAGCGCGTACACCCCTCACGCACCGGATGCCGTGCTTGGACATAGTGGTGTATTAGAGGTAAAAAATTATATAAATACTGTTCGGTTTCTCGCACAAACCGATCGTTTCGTGTCTTAGGACATCAATGTGTCGTCACGAGCCGCAGGGTTTCATTTGGATTTGTCTGTGCATGTTTTTTTTACTCTCATAGATTTAGTTACCATTGCCATGCATTATATGACTGATAGACTGCAACAGTTGGACTTAAAAATCATCATATGTGTTCTACTGAAGAAACAAATCTTGGATGCCCTGGTGTTAAGCAGATAAACATAACATTTTCATTTTTGGGTGAACTATCCCTTTAAGTCACGAAATTACCAAAACGGTGATTAAAGCTGCCTTAAAACTGTGCATGCATGTAATATATTTTATATATGAGTCAGATTTAAGAACATGTCTCTGAAATGGTTTTCAAAACTGTTCTGGAGCAGCCCAGCACTGTCTCACTCATCTAACACACCCGATTTAACACGTCAGCTTATTAGTAGAGACTTTAAGACCTGAAGTGTATCAGAAAAGGTAAAAAGAGTTGAGAAAAAAACATCAGATGTCAAATGTCAGATCTGCGTCATGTTCTGCAGCGGCAGCTCTTAACACTAGAACCACCACGGGGTAAATTTTACCCGTGGCTGTTTTTCAAATGTACATAACAGATTTAAAATAAAACATTCAAGTCTCCCAGTCAATGACTTTTACTAAAATTATGTAATTTACAATCCAATGTTGTTAAAAATTATTTAGATAAAACCAGATAAAAAAACGGGGCATTTATACCTATAAGCACCAGCGGGTCAAATTTACCCGCTATATAATGCATGTATTTTCACGCTGTCATTTTCTTGCCGCTTATGTTTTAACTTTGTACATTTCTAGGCAACGCCTATCACTCACTGATTTAGCGGTTATGAGTTTCATAAATAAACTAAACTAAAATAAACTAGAAGACAAAAAAAAGGCAATTTATGGTAGATAGGTATTAGAAACACTAAATGCCATGAGTGATGGAGAGTCTGATGGTAAGTTATGCATCCTGTGTCGGCTCAGCATCTGACAGTGATCCAGATATCATATTTACATACTTTAGCCTAACGTTACTCTAATTGGTCAAACTTTGGTTTATTAAATTTTTGTCTTGCCATATCGTTTATTGTTCGCTACTGTGTTGCTATTCTAGTCTGGCCGTTTCCTGAAGAAGAAAAAAATCAGATCTATATGATGTAATGAATAAAACCATGTTTTTGATTACCCAGAGTTTAATGGTGTTGTTCTCTTATTCAAATTATAAATGATATAACTAAATAAATTAATAAATATTTAGGTGAAGCTGTGCGCTTGAATTTTTCATCGCATCATCCTATACAGTGTGGTGAATTATTATTGCTCATTATTGTCTACAGGCTGTTTTAGTCATTCATAGCATCTTAATATATTGATTAATGACATTGTATTATAATATTAAACCACCCAAATATTTAGGCTACTACCTTCTAATTTCCGTTGTCAGTGCAGACTTTTTTTTTTTTTTAGCTTAGGCTACTGAGCATTATGGATTAGTGTAGCCTGCATTAAAAAGTCGAACATAAAACAACAGGATAAAATATAGTTGATGACTAGACAATCATTTCATGACTCTAGACACTTCTTTGTGAAGACGGCAGCATAATACAGTGAAATAATATGTTCTTTAGCCATATAAATACATTTGCCATGTGCGTGGGTAAAATTTACCCGCTGGCGCTTTTAGGTATCCAGCGACCTCTGGCGGTTCTAGTGTTAAAGAAATAGCAGCCAAAACAACCTAATAATCAGCTTCTGTGATGTCTTTTAATCAAAGGAAAAAGAAAAAAAGAGGAAATAAAGAACTTTTATAGCTTTAAGGATTCATCTATATTTAATTTAGAATTTAGTGTTTGATAAATTCAATTTTAATTTCTGTATATTTTTTTCTGAAGGGCACAGGTAAATATGACATGTATTATAATGGGTTTATGTGAAGATTGTTTTAAGTTCACTTAAATTAGAAGGTTTTTTTAAGCCTAATACATGTTAAAATAGACAGCTCTCAATTATACTGTAATGCTGAATGGCTATAATCAATGGTTAAATATTAGGGGGGGAAAACAATTTTATAGAGACATCAGTTGTATTGGTATCAGTGATACTGGCCTTCAGTCATAAAATAAAGATGCCATTAAACAAATATTAAAAATATACAGTCTTTGCTTTTTGTACATTAATTTGAAGATTGAATGTGAAATTATTGCAATATAAAAGTATATTTAAAAACTTTAATGTTAGGGGGGATTAATCGCAATTAATTTCAGAAAAAAAGTGATATATATATATATATATACAGTGGTGTGAAAAAGTGTTGGCCCCCTTCCTGATTTCTTATTTGTTTGCATGTTTGTCACACTTTAATGTTTCAGATCATCAAACAAATTTAAATATTAGTCAAAGATAACACAAGTAAACACAACATGCAGTTTTTAAATGAAGGTTTTTATTATTAAGGGAAAACTAAATCCAAAACTACATGGCCCTGTGTGAAGAAGTGTTTGCCCCCCTGTTAAAACTGTGGTTCATCACACCTGAGTTCAATTTCTCTAGCCACACCCAGGCCTGATTACTGCCACACCTGTTCGCAATCAAGAAATCTCTTAAATAGGACCTGCCTAACAAAGTGAAGTAGACCAAAAGATCCTCAAAAGCTAGACACCATGCCGAGATCCAAAGAAATTCAGAAACAAATGAGAAAAAGTAATTGAGATCTATCAGTCTGGAAAAGGTTATAAAGCCATTTCTAAAGCTTTGGGACTCCAGCGAACCACAATGAGAGCCATTATTCACAAATGGCAAAAACATGGAACAGTCGAGAACCTTCCCAGGAGTGGCCGGCCGACCAAAACTACCCCAAGAGCACAGCTACGACTCATCCAAGAGGTCACAAAAGACCCCACAACAACATCCAAAGAACTGCAGGCCTCACTTGCCCCAGTTAAGGTCACTAAGGCACACCTGTGCAAAAATCATGCTGTCTAATCAGCATCTTGATATGCCACACCTGTGAGGTGGATGGATTATCTTGGCAAAGGAGAAGTGCTCACTAACACCGATTTAGACAGATTTGTGAACAATATTTGAGAGAAATAGGCCTTTTGTGTACATAGAAAAAGTCTTAGATCTTTGAGTTCAGCTCATGAAAAATGTGGGGAAGCACATTTTTCTGAAATTAATCACGATTAATCCCACCTAACATTAAAGTTTTTCAAAATACTTTTATATTGCAATAATTTCACATTCAATCTTCAAATTAATGTACAAACAACAAAGACTGTTTTTAAATATTTGTTTTAGCAAATTAGCTCAAAACGGAAATGTATATAAATAATTAGTTAATTATGATTAATTACAATTATTTATATCAGCTGCCAGTAGTAACTGTAGCAGAATTAAATTGCCATTAATCTGTTCGTCCAGAGAACATTCAGTGTAAATTCATATCAACTCTAGGAGAGGATATTTCCATGGCCACAGAAAATACTTTCATACAGTATTAATGCATTAGAGCATGTAGTAAGGATCAAAATCGTAAAGGGACAATTAATTTGCCAGGCAGAATCAGAAACTCATGTAATTTGTGTTTTACAGGGTAACGAGTTTTATTAACTAAACACTAACACACACTAGTCTAACAAACAAACAACCACTCATACATGGGAAAGGGCAAATGAGGCTTGATGGATGAATCCATCAGGAAAAAACAGAGAATGAAGCTATGAAACGAGTCAGTTAATCACCTGAGTGAAACCATCAGCACCATTTTAGAATGGTGTCTACAGCTTATACTAAACCTCTGCTTCGTTTAGTTAAATGTACGATACTTGCATTGCCTTGGCCTGGAACGAGCGTACGGATGCAGTCTCGGATGAAAGTCTTGATGGTTTGGAGGTTTGGTGGTGTAGGAGTCGCGATCACCTTCTTCCGGGTTTGAAGAGTGATGAACTCCAAAGATGTTCTGACTCGATGGTGATTGGGAGTTTCTTCCCAGTGGAAAGTGAAAAAGAGCTAAGAGAGACATCAGCTGAGATCCTAGGATCTTTGGTGAATGGAAAGTCAAGGCCCGAGGCCTGGCGCAGACTTAAGGTACAGAAGACTTCTAGCTCAAATCCTCATCTTCTCCGTATCTAACAGAACCGCAGACTGACTGAGGCAGGTCACTGATGTGAGAGCTTTATCTGCTATAGAGATCACACCTCCAGGGGGGCAAAGAGCCAATGGTGACTTGTATTTTCGAAGGAAAAGTTTACGACTCTTTGTCTCTGAACATGGTAATCTGCATATGAAATTCGACTGGGTGTTGATGCAAAAACTCCTAAAGATTCTTAGAACACTAATATGTTGTTGTTACTATATGTACCAACATATAATATACACTCTCGTTTAGATCATCAGAAGACGAATTCATAGATACTAAACACAGTATAGGTAAGATTACATGAAAGAGTCGTTCTATCATAAGCATGCATAAAACAGTATACAATACAAAAGACCATATACAAGAAGATAGTAATCGTACACAATGACCTGGGGATATGCATGATAGGAAGGTCATAGAAAAATCTGTCTATGAATTAATGAAAGAAGTCGTTTCCTATAGCAGTACGTGTCTGTTTTAGAGAGAATTGAGTAGGGGGGACGATTCTCTCTACATACTTTTCGGTTGTAAAAGTTATCTGGTCTGGCTGAGGTGTCGTGGTTGCCATGGTAACCAGGGGCCTGGGGTCATTCGTAGACATCCTAGCACTCAGTATGTTTATTGGGTGAGGGGTCTGTGAATATTTGTTAATCTAATGAATAATTGACTTGTTAAATCTAATGAAAAATGGTGTGTCTGATTGGTCCAAATGCTACATTGGGTTACACTTTACTTGAAGGGGTGTGCATAAGACTTACATGACACCTTCATAATCATGACACTTACATAATCATGACATGACACATGTCATGAATATGAAGGTTTTTTTATGCATATTTATGACAACTGTCATTAACTGTCATTCACTCAGTTATGTAATTTTTAATGCAAAGATGACATTGTTTGAAATGTCTTTGTTATGGGCTATGGTTAGGGGTAAGGGTAGGGGTAGGGGTAGGTCAAATAATGTCACATTTGCATTAAAAATGACATAACTGAGCGAATGACACTTAATAACAGTTGTCATAAACATGCATAAAACATCCTTCATATTCATGACATGTGTCATGTCATGATTATGAAGGTGCCATGTCAGTCTCATGCACACCCCTTCAAGTAAAGTGTTACCCTACATTGTTTAATGGCATCTTTTTTATGACTGAAGGCCAGTATCAATGATACCAACACTGATTTCTCTATAAAATTGCCCCACCCACCCAATATTTAACCATTGACTATAGCCATTCAACATTACAGTATAATTGATAGCTATCAATTTGAACTTTTATTAGACTTTAAAAAATATCTTCTGATTTAAAGGGTTAGTTCACCCAAAAATGAAAATTAGGCTGTGTTCTACTCACCCCTGAGGCATCCTAGGTGTATATGACTTTCTTCTTTCAGACGAATCCAGTCGGAGTTATATTAAAAATTGTCCTTGCTATTCCAAGCTCTATCATTGCAGTCAGTGGGTGTTGCAGTGCTTCAGTCCAAAAGAAGTTAAATAAAAAGTGCCCATCCATAAAAAAAGTCTCACACGGTTCAACAGTCTCACACAGCCTGAACAAAGGTCTCCTGTAGCGAATTGATGCATTTTTGTAAGAAAAATAACCATATTTAAAACGTAATAATCAATTTAATCTAGCTTGGGCTCACTGTTGTAAACCGAAGCAGCTCTGGGCGGATGACGTATGAGGTTGGCGTTGTGCATGCGCCCCTCAGAAGTGACGAACGCGGAAGCGCAGCGGAGAGATCAAAACAACGGTCACTAATTAGAAGTACAAAACAAGGATTTGTAAAGAAGAATGTGAGAGGATTTCGATATAAGCCAAGAGGAGACTGGTTTTCCTTTGCTAAAGTAAGGAAACTTTGCTCCTGTTAACAAACGTAGGTTTTCACAAGACTCACTGGCGCATGCGCAACGCTGACCTCATACGTCATCCTCCCGGAGCTGCTTCTTTGTACAACTGCTGGCGCAAGCTACATTAAAGTGATTATTACGTTTTGAATATACAAAAACGCATCAATTTACTACAGAAGGACTTTTTTTTCTTTGTCCTTTGATTAACAGACATCACAGCAGCTGGTTATTAGGTTATTTTGGATGCTATTTCTTTAAGAGCTGCTGCTGCTGAACGTGACGTGGATCTGACATGCATTATATTTTCTCTCAACTCTTTTTTACCTTTTCTGACCCACTTCAGGTCTTAAAGTCTATTAATGAGCTGACGAGTTAAATCGGGTGTGTTAAATGAGTGAGACAGTACTGGGCTGCTCCAGGACAGTTTTGAAAACCATTTCAGCGATATGTTATTAAATGTGACTCATATAAAATATATTACATGCATGTACAGTTTTAAGGCAGCTTTAATAGCCTTTTTGGTAACTTCATGACTTAATGACATTGCATGCATGTAGTTTATTTCACACTTTGACATGAAAGGATACAGGCTACAGCGCGCGCCGGCACCTTTGTGTGTGCAATTGAAGATCACGCGCTGCGAGCACAGTACCGTTTCCACGCTCACTTGACTCGCGCCTGGCGCTGAAGTAAAGTGGAGCGCGCATGTGAAACGTCTCCCGTTCTCAGTCGTTCTGCGACTGAATAAATGCACTTCTTGTCAAGAGAAAAAGTGACAGAAACAGCAGTAACGTAATAATCAATTTAATCTAGCTTGGGCTCACTGTTGTAAACCGAAGCAGCTCTGGGCGGATGACGTATGAGGTTGGCGTTGTGCATGCGCCCCTCAGAAGTGACGAACGCGGAAGCGCAGCGGAGAGATCAAAACAACGGTCACTAATTAGAAGTACAAAACAAGGATTTGTAAAGAAGAATGTGAGAGGATTTCGATATAAGCCAAGAGGAGACTGGTTTTCCTTTGCTAAAGTAAGGAAACTTTGCTCCTGTTAACAAACGTAGGTTTTCACAAGACTCACTGGCGCATGCGCAACGCTGACCTCATACGTCATCCTCCCGGAGCTGCTTCTTTGTACAACTGCTGGCGCAAGCTACATTAAAGTGATTATTACGTTTTGAATATACAAAAACGCATCAATTTACTACAGAAGGACTTTTTTTTCTTTGTCCTTTGATTAACAGACATCACAGCAGCTGGTTATTAGGTTATTTTGGATGCTATTTCTTTAAGAGCTGCTGCTGCTGAACGTGACGTGGATCTGACATGCATTATATTTTCTCTCAACTCTTTTTTACCTTTTCTGACCCACTTCAGGTCTTAAAGTCTATTAATGAGCTGACGAGTTAAATCGGGTGTGTTAAATGAGTGAGACAGTACTGGGCTGCTCCAGGACAGTTTTGAAAACCATTTCAGCGATATGTTATTAAATGTGACTCATATAAAATATATTACATGCATGTACAGTTTTAAGGCAGCTTTAATAGCCTTTTTGGTAACTTCATGACTTAATGACATTGCATGCATGTAGTTTATTTCACACTTTGACATGAAAGGATACAGGCTACAGCGCGCGCCGGCACCTTTGTGTGTGCAATTGAAGATCACGCGCTGCGAGCACAGTACCGTTTCCACGCTAACTTGACTCGCGCCTGGCGCTGAAGTAAAGTGGAGCGCGCATGTGAAACGTCTCCCGTTCTCAGTCGTTCTGCGACTGAATAAATGCACTTCTTGTCAAGAGAAAAAGTGACAGAAACAGCAGTTGTGAGTGGGGTGGCCAACCATAGCCCCGCCCCTGCGTTAATTGCATTAAATATTTTTAACGCGTTAAACTGAAAACATTTATCGCCTGCGTTAACGCGCTAATTTTGACACCACTAATATATATATATATAAAATATTTGTACAAAATAGAGTTCGGTGTATGAGAAATAGCAATACTAATTCTTGCCTTAGCAAAAAACACTAATAAAATCTTTATTTTCTAGCTGACAAAAGAGAAATTATTTCTTCTTAGGAAACTGTTGAGCGCAGTTCGGTGGCAGTTTGTGAGACGTCAGCAGGATGCACAGAATTGATCACACGTTAAAGCGCCTGTTCAAACGGTGACGCTGCCCTCCGCCGGTCATTACTCTTGTTAAAGGATGCTTTCCAGCTGTTCACACTCACGCTACACTCACTCAAACACAAATACACACACACACCGATGAACTCACAATGCACACACCTGTGCAGGAGCTCAATAGTGTGGATCGATGGGGTTTGATTGAGTGGGGCTGCAGTCCAGGGTTCGAGTCAAGATGACAGATGAGGTAGCCGTAGGCAAATGAAGGTCACACGGGTGAATTGGATGTTTCTGTGTGTGTGTGACTACACACTAGCCTAGAAGGGGGTCAGAATATCAAATATCCTCCTCCATTCCATCCTGTTCCAGACTGACACTTCATCTATCAGTGTGGCAGGAGGGCACACTGCCGCCTGTCTGTGTGTCAGAGGGTACGACCACATATAACCCCCTCATCATGCCTGTCCTGTCATGGGGGAAACTTTACACCAATTACATACCTGATATCTTTCATCCATTTTTAAAGTTGAAAAGTGTAATTTTTAAAATGTTAAAATGCTTTCTCCTTCCTTAATATGCAGGTTGTGCACCTCTTGAGACAAGGGGAAGGAGGTTTAACTGCACAGATCTTACCACCTGGCCTCAAGCTCTCCCCCTTAACCAAACTCCCATCCGGGTCACGGCACCAATTTAACTGGTCTGAATTCACACCGCTCCATGAGGGGTTCGAATCAGCGTCAGTCTACATGAGAGGCAGGGGAGTGTAAACACTTCTAGCTATGCAAGCCCCATTTCATGTGCAGTTGTATCCCGAAATGTGTCAGAATGCAATTGCGTAATACAATGTGACACACTGTCAGCACTGCTGCAAAAGTATCAAACATTACGAAAAGTATTTCTAGTCACAACAAACTTAATCTGAAACACGCGCCTGCAGTAGTTGTTCCAGAAACTCTTTCTTCGGAGGTGTGTAAAAACAAGCCAACACATTTGGTCACAGTAGTATGTGCATTTGACAGACAAATTTGAAGGTAACTTTATCACCAACTTGAGTACCAAGGTTTGCTAATGCAACAGAATTGCATGAACAACCAACAAGACCGCATGTATGCAATGCCTTGTTCACACATATTAATTTGCATACTTGCATTAATTATGTTTCTGGCTGTAGAACTCAAACCAAATGGACCTTTTTTTTCTCCTCTGGACTTTTTAGCCAGGGCTTATTACTAAATTATCCAATAAGTACCTCATTAGGAGGGACATTTCCAGTAAGCAACATAAAAACGTAGGCACATCTGCCATGGGTAGTTGAGGTTAGGTGCAGAAATTGATGTTAACTCTTTCCCAGTCATTGACGAGTTATCTCGTCTTTTACAAGAAAACGCTTCCCCGCCAAAGACGAGTTTTTACGGCTTTCCGTGTTTTCACTGTTATACACTCGGGAGCGCTATTACGCATCTTCTGAATGAGCACAAAACCTCCTGAACAAAAACACACGTGAACAGGACGGAGAAACTAGCGATCTTTTATGTAAACAGATGCATATGAAAAACAATGCAAACATCAGCAATAGACAGCATATAAATGAAAACTGCATAATATTACAGAGTAAAATGTTGATCCAGGACGTGGTATGTGTCTATGCAAGCTTTGGAGGTGTTAATGGAAGTGATTTACTGGATTTATGCTTTGATAATCATACTGAATATTATCCAGATGTAGTTTTTGATAAAAATGTGATTCTCACCTTTTTGCTCAAAATTACAAATTTTTTATGAAACCTACCGATACTCAAGTGTTGATAAAAAAAACAAATGCTTTAAAGGGGTCATATGATGTTGATAAAAGGAACATTATTTTGTGTATTTGGTGTAATGAAATGTGTTTATGCGGTTTAAAGTTCAAAAAACACATTATTGTCCACATATTGTATTATTGTTTCTCCTCTATGCCCCGCCTTTCTGAAACGTGTCGATTTTTACAAAGCTCATCGGTCTGAAAAGCAAGGTGTGCTGTGATTGGCCAGCTATCCAGTGCGTTGTGATTGGCCGAATACCTCAAGCGTGTGACGGAAATGTCACGACCCTTACCATACTGTGATGCCCTGTCCGGCCGGAGCGACGATTCAAAAACATTAAAACCCATTATAAATAGGCATTTGTTGCATCCAGTGGGGACATAATTACTGATTATAATGACTTATACGGTCTTTTTACGCATTGCGTTGCATCGCGTAAACATAAAATCATGTCTGCATTTGTGATCGGAGAAATGACAAACAAGCGCTACTCTACACTGCTCAAAACTCGCGTTTGAATCATCAGTGGCAAATCCTTTAAATGAAAACGTACTTACAGTCTGTGAATCAGAACAGCCAACATTGTAGTCTACTCTTCCAGGATCAGGAAACAGTCCTCCATAAAATGTGCTGCACACATCTGAATATTTGGGTTGAAGTGTTCTGGAACAGTGTTGTTAATACAACTTAACCACTGATTTCTAGTCGTGTCCTCTTTTGGAAGACCAAACAAAGTAGTTTCGCTTTCACAACGAAACACACGGCGGGCTAGAGTGAGTGGATGCCGGCGGGCTTGAGAACAGTGCGGCCGGTGGATTCGACGAAGGAGCGGCCGGCAGGCTTGCGGCAACCACATGTGATGACCTGGACTCCGCTTCGTCCACGGTGAAAGCCGATCCGGTGATCCACAGCGAGTTATGCAAATCTTCCCACATCGTGACGTAGACATGTGGGGACGTGTAAGTACGCGCCGTTTTAGGTAGGCGTGGTTGACTCTTAACTTTTATAAAGAATATCTCTTTGGATTTGAGATTTTAGTCTTTGCAACTTTACGGATCTTCTTTATGCACCAAGATCTTGTAACACTTCAAAGAGAAAGGAAAAATTGAAATCGTATCATATGACCCCTTTAAGCTAGAATAAAACTGATTTTTTTTTGTTTAAAAGTAGAGGCTCTGATCTTTATTTTGGTGTATTGCATATTCAAATATTCATACAGCAAAATATACTGGAGGCCATCAAATTTTAGTGAAAATCATAAAAATCGCTGGCGGTGGCTGGCAACTTTTTTCAAAAATGCTGAGGGGGAAAGAGTTAACATTTCTAGATGATGTTTTTAAAGTGCACTTACTGTTTTATTTTACCATTATTAATTTGTTTTTATTTTTTCAGCAAAAACACTTTCTTTCTGAACCCTGTTTATAGAGCACAAAGTTAAAGAAAGAAAGAGCTTTAATGACAGCAGGCATTCCAGCTGGCATGGACAAAACAGCATGATCCATGTCTTCTCAGCATGATTTGAGAATGTTCCAAGGAGCATCTTGTGTGATAAAAAATAAGCAAGTGCATATGTTTCAGCTCAGGTGGTTCAAAGGTCTGTCTAACAGAAAAAGGTTTTGTATATTCACTGTTTCAGGTTTTGCCCAACCACTGAAATGGTTTAATGTACCATTAGTTTTCATTCGACTGGACCTCTGAGCTTCCAGGCGGAAATCATCCTAGAAATCATTAGTAGGAAGCCTAATGACTTATAAATGTGTATTTATGTAGAATGCATTATGTATTATTTGATTCATCTTGTAATGGATGTACGCTGTAGTTCTCTAACGAGCTTGACCATTTGAAGCAGGACTTCACTGTGCGCTGAGACTGTTCCACTTACTGAGAGTAGCTTCCATGTGATTGGGCGCACCTGCCGCGGAATTCCAGACCAGCTCAACTTCCGAAGCTCCTCTGAGGAAAGAAAAGATATTTATTAGACTAAAAGTCTCAAATTAGCAGTATGGTTTTTTTCTATCATGAATGGACTCAATTATTAATAATCAGTCAGATCAAGATTTTGCAGGACTATTTTTTTTTTCAAATTGACTAACAATGAATAATGTGAACTATGAATTATTTACAGTAAGACCATGGAAGTGTTAAAAAGGGGATCAGTTTTGACTTCATGTTAACTTAAAAAAAAAAAATGCAAACAGGTCTTGATAACACCAGTCCGTTGCCTACATTCACCATGGTGCTCTGTAAACCATTCTTACGTAAACTGTCCCACTGAACTGAATGGCAATTTATGCAAGAATACTTAAACAAATGACTTCTGCTGAAAGTTGTTCTGCTCATTTTTCCTGAATGAGGCCCAGCTGTGCACATGCTTAGTTCAGCGAGCACCGACCAGCTATTATCTTGGAAATAAACACGGCTTAAACAGCTATTTTGCATTCAGTTCAGGTTTGTACAATAATACTTTTACCTTCCTTTTCTGATGAAATAAAATGAAGAAAGATGTTCGAAATCATGTCTGATTTGTCATTAGAATTAGAAGGATGAGTACAGAAAATGTACGTACAGTATACATACTACAAAAAGTAGTATTTAATTCAAATATTCATTGATATGTTCGGAATAGCAAATACACTACAAATACGGTGACATCAAGGTGTCTCTGATAAACTGTTTTCAACATATAATGATTTGAGACGCACTAATCAGCATATCTAATAGTGCAGATAGCCTGCAAAACAGGATTCAGCCAATAACATTTGAATTCAATAGGCACACCACGCTTTCAATAAGCACTGCATAAGTGTGTATTTTTTTAACCCAAGAGAATAAATCTCAGTGAGGCAAATTGGACTTTTAAAATGGACAAAGAGTCCCTGCAGAGCCTTAAAAGAGTGAAAAAGCACTTTAGTACCAAATATTTCTCATTTCGTATCTGTATTGCATATTTCGAGGGTTCATGGCAGCGATCATAATGTTGAATGTGGATTAGTCATTTCTCAGGGCCTTGACAAGAGGCTGCAGTGTAATGTGCATACATTTTATTTGACATCAAAGATAAATCTAAATTTTAAAACAGAGGTTGGTTTTAAAATTCATACAATAGATGAAATGTGCTATGAATACAAGAGCCTTCTGGGGAAAACTTTTTTTTATTTTTTTTCTGAAACTGAACCTTTCTGATATGAGAGCCTGATGTTTCTTGCGCAGTTTCTTTGTCAGGGCAAAATGAAGACTGAAGCGAATAAATAATTAATAGTGTTGTTATGACTGCCATGCAAATACGAGGGACTGTGAAAACATAAGCATGGTCTACTTATTCACACATCATTCATTATTATCGATAGCAATATATCCGCAGGGACGCCTCGAAGGTTTATGCTATCAATCATTTCCCCACTCAAAAAATGTACCTATTTTTTATTTTCATTACATCAGAGGTAAAATTTTATTTTATCTAATCTCTGAAAGGGAATCATTCATAAAACATGATTGTGATACATTATGATTATAACATCTCAAAACATATTCATTATGTAGTAAATTAACCTAAAGTGTTATTTATTTAATTAAATGTGTCATTCTTACATTACATATATTCTATAGTAATAACAGTTAAGTATGCACAATTGGAAGCAACTAAGCCCATACCTACTGTAAGAATATATTGATAACACAGTGATATATATATATATACACATACATACAGTGGTGCGAAAAAGTGTTGGCCCCCTTCCTGATTTCTTATTTTTTTGCATGTTTGTCACACTTTAATGTTTCAGATCATCAAACAAATTTAAATATTAGTAAAAGATTACACAAGTGAACACAACATGCAGTTTTTAAATGAAGGTTTTTATTATTAAGGGAAAACAAAATACAAAACTACATGGCCCTGTGTGAAAAAGTGTTTGCCCCCTAAACCTAATAACTGGTTGGGCCACCCTTAGCAGCAACAACTGCAATCAAGCGTTTGCGATAACTTGCAATGAGTCTGTTACAGCGCTGTGGAGGAATTGAGCCGAACCGTGCCGTACCGTACCGTACTGAGTCGTACCGAGCAGAGTCGTACCACGCAGTGGAAATGCGCCATAACATTAACTGAGGCAAGTGAGGCCTGCAGATCTTTGGATGTTGTTGTGGGGTCTTTTGTGACCTCTTGGATGAGTCGTCGCTGTGCTCTTGGGGTAATTTTGGTCAGCCGGCCACTCCTGGGAAGGTTCTCCACTGTTCAATGTTTTTGCCATTTGTGAATAATGGCTCTCACTGGGGTTCCCTGGAGTCCCAAAGCTTTATAAATGGGTTTATAACCTTTTCCAGACTGATAGATCTCAATTACTTTCTTTCTCATTTGTTTCTGAATTTCTTTGGATCTCGGCATGATTTCTAGCTTTTGAGGATCTTTTGGTCTACTTCACTTTGTCAGGCAGGTCCTATTTAAGAGATTTCTTGATTGCGAACAGGTGTGGCAGTAATCAGGCCTGGGAGTGGCTAGAGAAATTTAACTCAGGTGTGATAAACCACAGTTTTAACAGGGGGGCAAACACTTCTTCACACAGGGCCATGCAGTTTTGGATTTTGCTTTCCCTTAGTAATCA
Source organism: Sinocyclocheilus grahami (assembly GCF_001515645.1). Classification (NCBI taxonomy): domain Eukaryota; kingdom Metazoa; phylum Chordata; class Actinopteri; order Cypriniformes; family Cyprinidae; genus Sinocyclocheilus; species Sinocyclocheilus grahami. The sequence continues at coordinate 586,888 of NW_015505624.1, forward strand.
GAACTTTCATTTACAAACTGCATGTTGTGTTTACTTGTGTTATCTTTGACTAATATTTAAATTAGTTTGATGATCCGAAACATTAAAGTGTGACAATATATGATTTGATATATACAATATATATATTGTATATATCAAATCAGAAGAACTGATTTTGTTTAAATCTAAATGTAACAGTCCTACATTCCATTCACTTGTCCATTGCAGGGACAAGACCAGCCTAAACATTCTTCAAAACTTCTCTTTTTGTGTTTCACAGAAGAAAAGAAGTCATACTGGCTTGGGAAAACACGAAGGTGAGTAAATGATGACAGAATAATCATTTTGGGGTGAATTATCCCTGAATCTCATTTTGGGGGTCAGCCATGCAGCAATCTAGATCTTCATAAAGTCTTCATTAAGCTATATATCATTATAAAAGACACCATTTCCATTCTAATGAATGCATTTCTGCAGATCTTCATGGCGCTTGTGCAATACCTGTGTGGCTAAAGTGTAAGTACAGAGGGCATGAGTGTGTGTTCTCTCCAGGCAGGTATGCTGGTGTAGTATATGAGGACGGTAGGCTGTCCTGACACATTGAAGGCTAGCTTTAATGCGTGTGCTGTTTTACGCAGGAACTTTATAGGGAAAGAGCTCAATTCATTAAACACAGAGCCACTCAAGGGTGTCTCCTCGGCTCGCACCTTTGAACCCTCATTTGCGCTGTCAGCCGCAGAAATTAGTCGATGAATCTTGTGCCCTGGCACTTAATTAAACTATCTGTTATATTTCCTCCACGTGGCATTAATCTCACAACGGGGGGGGAGAGGAAGAGAGAGGAGTTAGACGTTCACTATTTCATCAGCTCATTGTTGCTGTCTTTGTCCCTTTGGAGACGGTGACCTCAAAAGAGGTTGCGACCATCCGGACAGTTGCTCCTGAAAAGCTGCCAGCTATGCGAGTCTCACATAACCTGTATAAAACATGTCCAGGCAATATATAACACCTTAATCAAAAGAGGGGGGAAAAGACCATGGTTATATCTGTAGCTTAAACAATAAAATTAAATAATTTAATTCACATATTCCAAATTCTTTTTACTATATTCCAAAAAAAAACAAAAAACTGTATTGTATTGCATTGTATACAACGTTTCTGTATCATGGTATTTTTTGTAATACTTTTACATAAAAAAGGGTCTGAATAGAATGTTTCTTTGCTCTAACAGTAATAAATACAGTAAAAGCAAATAATAAAAGAAATAAAACAATTGTATTTTGTGATGAAATATGACCTTGACACGTTTTCATGAGAACTATATGTATCCCACATTTGTGCACAGGTGTGTTTTTCGTGTGTGTTTGTGGACAGTGCTATTCTTGCCAAACCACTCTAAGGCAGTCGTTTCATTTTCTTTATCTAATTTGTGTGAGGGCTGTTTATTTCTGTGCCAATACGGTTTCCACAACAGATTTTTCACGGAAAACAAGGAAGCAAAAGAGACATATTCTTAAAACACTAAATGATTAGTTTGTGATTCAGATTTCTTGACAGATGAGTTTCTTTCTGTTATTGCCGTTTAAGTTTCACTAACACAACTTGTAATCACATTCAATCAGCATCTACACCAGTATTAAAGTCCTACATCTCATATATAAGATATTTGTTCTGTGGGTGAGAGCAAATAAGCAAACGTATTTCATCAAAAAATATCTGTAAATTTAGTGTTTTAATAGAGTGCCGCATGTCATTTCCAAGAATACACGCCATTTCCATGAATCTGTTATCTCTTTAACACATGGCTGGCCATGATTTATCCAACCACCCTAACAAAAACTACAAATAAATAAGAAAATAAAGAAATGTTCACCATTAATAATAATAATAATAACAACAATAATAATAAGCACCCTCATGCTGTTCTAAACCAACATGACTTTTTATTTCATGGAAACGTAAAAGGCGAAAGTATTGGGACACACCCTTCTAATGAACAGGTTTGACTACTTTAGTAATTTCCATGAGTACAATGTTAAAGGGGTCATTGGATGTCTATTTTCCACAAGTTGATATGATTCTTTAGGGTCTAAATGAAAAGTCTGTAACATAGTTTGGTTAAAATTTCTCAATGGTAGGGTAAAAAAAACACCTTTTTTACCCTGTCAAAAACAGCTCTTTTCAGAGCAAGCCGTTTTGTAGCATTTTCCTTTAAATGTTAATGAGCTCTGCTGACCCCGCCTCTCTTCCAAGCTGCTCTCCGAGGGTCTGTTTACTTTAGCTGCAATCATCGTGAAACTTGCTAATTAGCTAATTATTAGGAAAGGCGATTTGCAAAGATTCATTAAAAAAACCTTATACTCACTTCTGTAGGTGAAGCGGGATCACTGGAAGCTGGAATGATAACTTGCGCGAACATAGACACATTTAGGTAGATCGGGGGCACATTCCCTTCAAAAACAAACGTAATTCACTGCGTCTTCAGCGGCTCAGATGTCGGGAGTAAATGACGACTGCTATGTTCATTATTACATCCAACAACAGAACACTTCAATCGCTTAGGAGTCACTCTTGTCTACATCTGCTCCGGCGGTGAAACAATGGCTAGGGTGGGTCTAAGGTAAGACACCAGTCCAGTCTGTGCTGAAACGCTACTGTCAATCAAACTATTGTGGAAGGGGCCTGTTTTTGTGACGTCACACAGACAGGTATCTGAGATCGGCTCGATTTGAGAAAGGGGTAAAGATACACTGGGTGGACTTTTATCATTATAGGGTGGTTGTGTACACACACTGCCAACACACATTTCAGTTCAAACAAATTGTAAAAGTGCATGTAGCATCCTATGACCCCTTTAAAGCATGATAATCTAAGGAGTTGTGTGCTTCTACTTTTATAGAAACAGTTTGGACAGGAACCTTTTCTATTCTAACATGACAATGCCTCTGTGTATAAGGCAAGGTTCAAAAAGAAATGATTGATTCAGTCAGTGTGGAAGAACTTGGCTGGTCTGCAGAAAGCCAAGTCCTAATTCCAGCTGAACACCTCTGGAACCTCTTTAAATGCAGACCTTGAATCAAAAACTCATTACCAAGCACAAATGACTTGTACATACACTATATGGACAAAAGTATTCACCCCCTTCTTTAGAACAGAAAAGGGCACTTCCAAAACTGTGGCAACAAAGATGGAAACATCATTTTTGTATTTAACAATTGTATTTCCATCTCTGATGCAACAGTTTTAGGAGTCGCTCTAAAATGACTGTGTAACCCATATGTACAGGTCATTGGTGTTTGGTGGTGAGTTTTTGATTCAAGGTCTGCATTTAAAGTCATGTCAGAGGTGTTCAGCTGGGATTAGGACTTTGCTTTCTGCAGACCAGTCAAGTTCATCTTAGAATAGAAAAGGGTCCTATTTTATAACTGTTGTTATAAAATTAGAAGCACACAATTCTCTAGAACATCATTATTTTACATAGGAACACAGGACATTTTTTAAAGTAGTCAAACCTGTTCATTAGAAGGGGAATTTTGCTAAATATTCAAGCTGTTTTTGTCCAGTAAATGGAGACTGAAGCTGACAAGCAGCAAAAAATGTAGCATGAAAGCATCAATGTAGTCTACATGACTCTATTATCTATATTTCAAACCATCTCCTTTGACATTCCATGTAAGAAAAAAAAATGACTGAGTAAAATTATGACAGGATGTGTATAAATATTTCTTTTTTTTCTTTCAGTTCTCCAATATGTGGAGAATGAATATTACATTACACCGCAGCCCATTATACGTTCTTCATAAAGAACATCAAGTCTCCAGAACACACTATAGATTAGAATGCCTTTCCAAGCTTGTACACCTTTGTGTTGGCTCTGCGCATCAGTTGTCTAGTGCTCTATTGTGTGCTTCAAACACTGCCGCAGACTGAATTAAACACAGGAACTCTGAATGGACTAACACCGGCAGTATGTGCACTATAATCCCTCAAAGAAACACTACAAATACTAAAAAGCAAACATATACTCTCACTTCATACAGGATATCAATGGTTCATCTGAGAGTTTATTTAAGAGACAGAGGAGGCAATAGCAAGAGTGACAGACAGAGAGGAGAAAAATGAACGACACACTCCATTTGCCAGGGGACATGAGGGCTGTCAGTCAAACGCAGTGTAATGCTCATCATCAGGAGTGAAAAAAGAAACATTTGGGGGTCAGAGTGATATTTAAATACTGCAGTGATGTGAGACAACAGGTCCTAATGGAATATATTCAACCACAAAAATAATCCACTACTAGGATGCACAAATATATAGAGATTTTAAGCCCTCAGCGGTGCTCCAAATAGTAATTAAACATCTAAAATGATCTTTATTTGTACGTTTTAAGACATGCCTCTCCGCAGGCGTGATCTCCCTATAAAGTACATTATTGCGATATCTTGGCGAAATTCACACAAACATAATCTGTTACGTCTTGTCTTACATGAACGTTTAGTTAATTGTTGGGGAAAAATCTGATGTGCAACATTATGCATTACAGAAGGTCTTAATATAGATCTGTCTCAATGTTAATCAAACACTAAAAGAAAAGACGGAATTTATTCACATCTTTGTTCTTATTTTTAAAAACAAAGATAAAAGAAATAGCTATTTTGTGATTAATAATAAAGTAATTAAAAAAAGAATTGGAAGAAAATATGCAACATTGCTTGGGGATTTTGCTTTGGAATCTTCAGAAATTTTAACAGGATTTTTTCTCAAAGTCTCTTTTTTTTTTTTTTTTTTTTTTTCCCCTTCCAAAAAGTCATATTTCAGTTTGAATGTATTTTAATGGGGAATGTGAAAATAAAAATAACTCATTTTTGAAAATTTGCTCATTCCGACTCATTTTGCCAGCACGGGTCACACATGGCCTATAAATGTGATTGGTTGCTAGCACTATTTTCTAAAACTAAAGTTTACCTCTGCAGCAAAAACAATGACAGTTTTGTGAAGTTCATTTCTAATCAAGATGCACACTACATATGTGACATATTTTGCAAGGGCAAAAAGAACCTCAATTTATTTTGTATACTGTACACAATCATATTATGAGGTGTAAATTAATGAGTAATAATTTCAAGACTGTATTTATTTATTTATTTATGTAGTGTGTGTTTGTTTGTTTCCATGATTCAGTTTCAAAATCTTTGATTTAATTAAAATAAATGAATAAATAAATAAATTGGGCAGACCAAAAATATGTTTTATAGATAAGTTGATGCTACAGTATTGACATGCTGGCACTTCTTCACCTTTCAATAAATGTCCACTAGTCAGTCTTGTATGGCCAAATCAGTAAAAACATTAAAAATATATATGTACTTATTAGTGTTTATTACTACAAATTGCTGCAATAGTAACTGGTGAACGTAAATAAAAAAATATTAAATATCATTATTGTTGCATTCATTTAGTAGAAAACTGGTTTTCCTTTGCCTTTGTTTTGTTTTGGATCAGAGCAAATACATTACTAATACATATTACATACAGTATCATTTGAAGGCTGAAAATTATTGAATTTTACATATATATTTTAATTTTTTTACTATATCACCTAGTCCTGAGAGAGAGGTACGCTCATAAGCATGAAATGTCTTTATTCTGAGCTGTAAAAGTTTAGCACTAAAACTCATAAGGCAGATTCTTGAATGGCAGCAGTAAGTCATATAAAGGACACTGCAGCACGTGACAGAGCCATAAAGTAATGCAGCTCTTGTAAAGACATACTTCACTGTATTAACGCAGGCTGCTGAGAATGATGATATGTAGTTCAGGTGTCTGGGGAGCGTACAGTAGACACGTCCTCTGGGGTCTTAGAATAACTGCACCGTTGTATTTCATTGATTGCATTATAAATTTTCTTTCTCTTTCATATGAATTGCGTCATGAGCCAGGTACACCCAAAGCCAGATGACACATTTCTGGACAGAAATAAAGTTTGTAAAAAGATAAATAAATAACTTTCGGTGCAGATTTCAGGCCAGTGTGTGATTCAGACGTTCAGATATCTAAGAAACCACAAAAGTTGGGTGTAAGATAGTCTAACAAAGTGGTTCTCAACTGGTGAGTCGAGACCTAAAAATAGGTTTGTGATGAGTGGGGGCGGGGCCGAGAGCCGTGGGAATGGAGCGAGGCCGGTGGAGTAATTGATGATGAGTGACACCTGCACCACTCACCGGTCTCGTGTCCCACGGAGGAGCTCCGGAGGGATAAAAGGAGGAGTGACGACAGTGAAAGAGGAGAGAGGATCAGGCCTGGAATTTATTTTGTGTTTTGGTTCTGTTTGTGCGCGACAGTCGTCCACGAGGGGCTGTCGCGCTATTTTGTGTTTATTTTATTATTAAAGTCTTTAAATATTCGCCGGTTCGCCGGTGGAGTAATTGATGATGAGTGACACCTGCACCACTCACCGGTCTCGTGTCCCACGGAGGAGCTCCGGAGGGATAAAAGGAGGAGTGACGACAGTGAAAGAGGAGAGAGGATCAGGCCTGGAATTTATTTTGTGTTTTGGTTCTGTTTGTGCGCGACAGTCGTCCACGAGGGGCTGTCGCGCTATTTTGTGTTTATTTTATTATTAAAGTCTTTAAATATTCACCGGTTCCCGCCTCCTCCTTCCCGTGACTACGAACTGTGTTACAAGGTTGGATGGCTGTTCTAATAAAACAACGCTAACTTCAAATACTGCAATATTGTAAGTATGAAATTATAATTAGGATGACAAAACTCATAGGGTTATCACCTTTTAAAATGGAAAACACTTGAGATGTCATCTAAAACAAATCAAACTTATTAAAGTTGAAGAAAAAAAAACCTGCAGAATCCATGCTTCGAGAAATGTTATTATTTTTATATTCAGCCTTAAGCCTTGTACACACCGGGACGATTATTACCTATATTACGTAGCGTTTTTCGACGTGTCTTGTGTGTTTATACCCAAGCGATTTTCGCTGGCGATGAGCAGAGTCAACGTGCAAATTCACTCCCTGACATTAGATGGCGCTAAATGAAAAAAAAACCCGGTACACATCGAATCCTACTTGATCTGTAATTCCTTTCCATAACAACTCCCTCTTATCGAGATTTTTTGTAGTCGCTGCCACGTTTGTCATAAAGCTCTTTGTGTTCAGACACCAATGAGACCAGCAGCTCTACATTCATCTTGCCTCGATGCTTCTTCTTCGTCTACTTACTTCCTCTTCGTCGTTAGGAATCAATGTGTGCTCGGCAAGACCGTTTTGTGCTTGAGCGCCACCAAGTCGTGTTTTACTGTAACTTCAGCAGCTCCAGGCATGTGAACAAAAGCGGCAAGCTCATTGGTCAGACAGTTTTTAACGCGGCACATCGAACAAAAAAAACGGTGTTAAACGTCGGACATAATCGCACGCGATATACTTCCCGGTGTGTACAAGCCTTTATGTTGTTGGTTCTGTTCATGGTAATATTAATGAATGTCAATGTTTAATTTCAGGATATTTCTGTTTACTGTCATACAAGTATTGATACTTTATTGGGCAGCAATCAGATACTGAAACACAACTAGTTACAACTACAACACAACTAGTCAGAACTACTTCTCCACCATTCCCAAATAAGCTATTCAATACAGAAATATTTGAGACAGGTACTCTAAACATGTACGTCACAAAAAATGTCCCTCCAATAAATATTTCACCAAAAATAAGGGAGAACAAACATTCTTGGAAGAACTTTCTATGGTTACTGAAAGTCTGAAAACTTACCTAAAAAGGGTTCACATAGATGCAGTGTTGGGGAGTAGCTAGCTACAAGTAGCGACGCTACTAGCATAACTCAATTTTTCAGTAGCTTTACAGTAGCGATGCTACTTTTAAAACGGTGTAGCTTTTCCTGTAGCTAACTACTTTTTCCAGCAAGTAGCAGTGTAGCGTGACCAAACGCTACATTCTGTTTTGCGTTCTGATGAGTCACGAGCCTGTAATGCATTGAAGCAGCGCAGCGTCTTCTTCTGACTAGATCACAAACTAAATTTGTTCATTGCCGCCATCTGTTGTGATATCACGCATCGCGCGGCTTTACAGTCTTTCCACCGACAAGAGATCGTCTGATGATATTGCAAAGGATGTACAGGAGTGGATATTTCACCTGAATCAACTAATTTACGCAAAACAAAGATTAAAATGCGGTCTACGTCGAAGACTTAAAGCACATAGGCCTACAGGAGGTGAATAATAGCCTTTTTAAACTGATTAATTTTTCTTTATTGCACTCTAGATCAAATGTCTATTTTACAATGATGAACGGTCATAATATAATCTGTCCCCCCACAGTTTTGTAATGAACACTAAGCGAACAGAAAATAAAATTGCGATATAGTAGTGTGCTTATAATTTGGCAAAGGACGGTTGCGGCGGAATTCACGCAAAGCGCAGTGTTCACGCGTGCAGCTGATGATTGACGTCTCTATTCACAGTCAGTAAATACTGCATGTGCTGTAAGTTTAACCTGCTTATTTTATGACTCCTCTGAATCCAGGTGAAGTTGCATACATTTTGTTCTTGCATTGGTTACACGTTTGTAGCAATATACTAATATAACTAAAATAGCTATTTAACGCTACAGTATTTTATTATTGTGTGTATCGAATAGTTTACAAAATCAAATGATTGGGACACCTTTTGTCATTGAAATGGCTTGGAAAAGTGTCCCAATCAACCTGAATTCACCCTACTCTTTGAAATCATGATTGCATTACAGTATGTTTTAAACCCCAAATATGTTACTTATAACTTCATTATATTTTCCTTATAACTTCATTATAATTATTCATTAATAATAATTTAGTTATTTGTAATGTTAATTGTAAAAAAAAAAAATAATAATACAAATTGAAAGTTTTAATGTAGCTAGCTACTTTTTGACAGTAACTTGTAGTGTAGCTAGCTACTTTTTCAGAAGGGTAGCTTGAATGTAGCTTAACTACTTTTATTTATGAGTAGCTTGTAGTTGGTCAATCTAGTTTCAGAGTAGCTTCCCCAACACTGCATAGATGGGAATTTGCAGTAAACAGAAAACATTTGGATTGAAAGTTGGTGATTTGAGGAGACATGAACAGCCAGAAATCATTGACGATGTGACAGAGCAGAGTTCACCTTTATGCAAACGTGCACTGGTGCAAAGTTGCAGAAGAAGACTTCAAATTGTTTAATTAAATTCATATTACTATTAATAAAATTCACGTTAAAAGGATAGTTCATCAAAACATTTAAATTGTTATCATTTACTCTCCACCCTGTTCCAAACCTGTATGAACTTCTTTCTGATCTATGCACTGTCTTCTGTTGAATTTATTTAATTTATGTTCAACGGCAGGTGATGACGACAGATTTTTTTTTTACCATCTCTTTAATATTATTACTAAAAATAATAAACAAATTAAACTGAAATAATATTCGCCCATCCCCTTCCCCCATAATTAATGTAGCTATACATTAAGTTGGAAATATTGTATTCAGGGATTGAAATTAACTTTTTCACTCACGAGTCAATTTGACTACTAAATTAAGTTACCGGCCATTCATAACTTCTACTAGTGATTTGACAGCGTTACCCGCCACAGCTGATTTTTACCCGCATTTGGCGGGTTGGCGGGTGTTAACTTCAAACCCTGATTGTATTATATAGGGGGCAGTGGGGGGGAGAGTGTGGGGGGGGGGGGGACTCTGAATCAAAAAGGTTGAGAACCGCTGCTGTAGTTAGATAGGATAGGAGGCAAGCAGTACAGGGACTTAGCGGAATCAATTTAATAATGTATAACTGTCAGCCACAAGTCTGATAATAATGACAGGAAACTGAACTTACTTCAAAAATGTGATTAACATTCAATGTGGGAGACCAAATGCTAACTTTAAACACATTGAAGAAGTAAGGCTCAGAAGCTAAAAACTGGTGCTTCGTTCACTTAAAGGACTTGGTTTACCACAGTTAATTGTGTCTCGAGTGCTGCCTGGGAAGATTTGATTGCTCACCAAGGTTATCTGAACAACTGTCTGGAGTACTTCATGACTCCAGAGCAGATCCAGGTGACCTTGATCAGCTGTAGACTGCTTAAACAGAGACCTTGATGTGAGCAATATTCTATATTTCTTTCTATGATGAACTGATACTATCACAGAGCCATAAAAAGCATTAAACACAGGCTGCTAATACTGACTTTGTAATAAGGCACTAAGAAATAGTTTAAGCATTTTAGTACTATCCACAAATAAATTACAACATTGAGCCAAGACTCAAAAATAAAGTTTATTCAACAAATAGTCAATCAGCAATCTCTAAATTCATTTTAAATTCATTTCATATTCATTTACCAAACTTAGTTTAAACAGGATTGCTTACTGACCTTGTCTTTCACAGTAATCTAATGCCAGCACACATGTATAGCTAAGTGCAGACTTCTTTTGCAATTGTCTTGTTAAAACCACTTATTTAGATTTAATATAATAATAAATATGAGCCAAATATATTTTGCTGTCAACATTATGCTGATAACTTGTATATTTGTAGGATTCACTTAAAACACATTTGTTATTCTTAACAAATATGCTGTTAAAAGACAATATAATAAAGCAGCAATGTGACTCTATATAATGAATGAAGTTCTAACACTTAAAACCAAATGAGGATGTGCAAAATAATGAGTCTCAGTATTTTTAGGAGCATTTTAGATTATTTTAGATTTATGCATTAAAGGTAACTGGCTAAACCATTAACATGCTTATATTGGTAGAAATGAGAAGCATTAACAGTAGCCTAATGATGTAAAAACAACAAAACAAAAATCTATCAAAACACTGATATGTAATAAGTTATTTATCGGTTTACTTCAGTATTAGCATAAGTCACTGATACAGCAGAGAAGTTTTAATTATTTACAAAATCACAAATCAAATGACTGGACAAATTAGACGGTTAAAATACTATTAAAAATGACAAAAAAGCACTTTAAAAAGTAGTGCTGTTTTAATGTACAACTCTTGCAATATATTCCACTATTCTAAATACATATCTGCGCGAAGAACAGATGTCAAAAATCTTAGTTTTTGTCATTTTCATTTTTTTTTTTCAAGCTTGATAGATATGAGCACTTTGAGCAATGTCAATAGAAAAGAGATGCATACAAGAAAAAAATCCCCACAGAACTCATATTTCTTTAATACTTTATATAAACCATTTTTTTTTTTTTTCAGATTTACTCCCATCTTATGAAAAAGTGTCTCTAGGAATGCTTTCAATGGCTCAATGTCAGATTCTCAATATAATATTCTTGAATTCCATAAAGAACTTCTGTGTCATAAATGGCACTAAACTAAGCGAATTTGAATAAGACTGCATTTCTAGTATTGAGGTTGAGCACTAAGAGAAGAATCATCTGTGTTAAGACCATGAGAGCACCACAGCTCCCCCATCTGAGACGCACGGAAAGAAAAGGTAGTCAGACAGTGAAAAGGGTTCAATAGAGGTGATGCGTCGCCATGGCAACAGTAGACAGCATCAAGGAGTAATTGCTTCCTGTGATTGTAGCAGTCTTTCTTTCGCTCAGAGAGGTAAAGGCTGACCATCTGAAGGCATCTCTCTTAAAAACACATCTGTCAGGTACTCATTAATACAGTGACTGAGAGATGACACCAAACGCTTCAGAAACAAGAGCTTGTAAAGAACGAAAATGACTTTTGCTCGTTATTGTGTGTCAGATATGACAAATTGAATGTCTATGTACTGTTTCATCTATTTTCAAAGATGCTTTGGTACAATGCTCAAATACACGACCCATTAAAAATCTGGACATGTTAGACTTAAATGTTCTTATCTTAAAAATATTGAGATCTAAAAGCTTACACTTCAATGCCTGAAATTAATTTTGTAGACAGAAGTAAACTGTGCCTACCTATTTATTTTAAAAACCTTACATGAACTATAGATAATTTATGTACATTCGTACTTCCTTCCCACATGGCTATTGCTCCTATAACAGCTAATTTTTATCAGTCTTTGGGTCGTTATATTTCTCACAGATTGCTGCTTGTTCTAAATGACACACAAATAAAGTAGCACTGTAAAGATTACTTTTATATTAATGCATTAGTGAGAGAGCAACTGCATGTGCGAATTAATTCTATCTGGCAGCTTCTCTACTAATAGTTGAAACGTGCATTCTCCCGTTCAATTTCGAGCACCCAGATGGTATAATCACACCTTTTGTGGAGCGCTTTCGGAGTATGCATTTATTTCTCATTTTAAGTGTTTGGAAACAGAGCGTAAAAAAGTGGACTTCAAAGATTTCTTATCCTGTCGCGCTAGGACCGCGGTTCAACCTAAATCTGACAACGAATCTGTAATATGGTTTGCTATAAATAACACGTAAAACAAACAGGGTTCGGCTAATATATGTTTCTGTTGATGGATGCGCATTCTGGCTTCCCAATACATTACAACAACAGCGATGAAAAAAAGAAAGAAAAAAAAACGTGGACAAACCATTCACTCTTGTTTAATGCGAATGCTGGAATATGAGCAGTCATTTATTTCGTCATCACCCAGATGCTGATAGCGGTGAGACCTGAACAGCACACATTGATATCTGTGTTTAAGCTAAACTCATTTAAGCCTTGCCAGTTTAAGCATTTAAGAGCCAGTCTCTGCCAGAGGACGCGAGCTCACGCGTGCAGTGAGAAGATTTGTGCGTGCACTCATCCGAAGCGCGCAAACCCGTGCCTCAGAATGCGTGCAAATATTAATCTCTCTCTGAAATATTGTATTTAAATGGACAAATTCACATAAAAATCATGTCAAAATGCCCGTCTTGGTAAGTATCCTATAGCCGACATAGCCGGCTGAACGTACTTACAGTGTCTTAAAGTGACAGCATATTCTTAATATTAATCAAACAGCAACAACAAAGAAATCCCTCACTGCTCCTGATTGAATAGCTTTTGTAACTTTAATAAAGATTGATCTTTAATTTATACAGTCAAATATGCAATGCTGTTTTACATTTCATTACTTTATTAAATTTCTGTACCTAAAAACTAATGTTAGCCTACCTAAAAAAAACTGAAAATCACTGTTTATTTTATTTGTATCTTTACTGTATTGTATTTATTTATGCTGTTGCTTGTAGTTAGATTATTCTCATTTTCTTTATTTTTATTTGACAGTATAGTTTTTGCCTAAACATAGCACATACCGAACCGTACCGAAACATTGACTCTAAAACCATGATACAAACCGAACCGTGAGTATGTTGAACCATTCCACCCCAAGTATGTACACACACAAACTCACATCTTTCCTTCCTTACGTATGTACGTAACATAAATACGCACTACCTACATTATTCATGTATGCACGTACGTACATACATACTTCCTTACAAATGTATGTGTACGCACATGCATCCTTCCTGTACATACTTTGTGATATACTGATTACATATTGTTCATATGCAAGTGTCTTTTGTTCATGGTTGATGGTGATGGTGATGTCAGACCATTATAATTTCCAAAGAGCCGTTTCTGCAGTTTATTTTCAATAAATAGTCAGGCTGGACTAACAAGAAAGCTTGGAGTTGTACATGCTACAATATTTCTATATAGTAAAGAGCTTATTTAAAAATGTTCCACCTAAACTTCCTATTTCAATAGGAAATACGTCAACACGGGGGGAAAAAAATGGTGCTCAGGGCAATTTCATGGGTTATTTGTATTATGAGTCTCTACCAATAGAGGGCAGTAATTAGTGCTGTGAATGGTTGGGAATTCATTATCATGTTGGAGATCCCAGCTTAATTATAGATTTCATTCATATTTAATTCTGCTGCCACATGTCTGACTCATAATTTCAGATGTCTAATAACGGCAACAGCAGCCAAACTGATTCAGGGACGCCCTCAGAGCCAGTCAAATGAAACCAGAACTGACACTCCAACATCCAGAGACCTGTCAACATCTACACCATCCTGACTTCATGGATCTGCCCTGCTTATTATATGAGAGCAAAGACTGTAGTGATTGCATACTGTTAAAATGTACCTTATTTACTTTCTTAATACATGTTACTGGTAATTAATAATTTACCCTAAATCCTGGGTATCCACTGTCCTGCAGAGTTTAGTTCCAACTCTAATTAATCACCTGAAGCAGCTAATTCAAGTTCTTCTGGATCACTTGTAACATAACAGGCCAGGTGAGCTGAAGCAGGTTGGAAATAAACGTTTTAGGACAGTGGGTTCCAAGGAGCAGGGTTGAAGATTTAAGAGTATTCTTATAGCCAAGCACATGAAGAGTGACACTAACTCACCCAAAGCAGTTATTGTAAATGAAATGATCACAGATAATCGTTTTGATGTACTCTGCTTGACTGAAACCTCTGTTCTTCCGCAACAGACAACAAAACTTTTTGGTTGTTACAAAAAGGTGCACTCGTTCAAAACGTTCAACCCTTCGCTGGCTTGCCGATTTAAATCTAGCAGTTCTTTTTGTGTTTGTGTCGCAAGGTCAGTGACGCAGGTAGTGACGATTCTCTCCGGCCAATCCGTGATCAGCAGAGTTTACACGTCACGTTTTGGTAACGGTACGGTTCACTTGGAACCTCAACTGTGGTGGTACTAAAAAAAAAGTACCAGGTACTGTACCCAGTGGAAAACCCCCCAAAAATGAACCGTACCGAGCCGTACCGTGCAGTGGAAAAGTGCCATATGTGATGGACTGCTCTGGGAGTTCAGAAATTAAGTAAAAGAACCATAAAACAGCATCTTACCCAGATCAGTATTAGGTCCCGCCAGAACCTGCCTGAACTTGTCGAGTCTTGACGCCTCTCTCTCGGTCATGGCAGGAGTTCCGGATGTGTTCTGATCCGCCATGCGGGCCACCAGTGGAATCACAGGCCTGTGTGGGAGTGAATGCTGTCTGTGTAGTACTGCCTGTTCAACACCCACTTCTGACAGAAGAGAAAACACAGCTTTAATGATCATATGCAAACCACTGACTGCTCTCTCACATCCCTCGGCCCATTAAATGTAATTATGGAGGCAATTCATGACACATAGGATATTAGGGCATCAGTTTGTCCACAGGTCAAAAGAGGCAGCTACCCCAAGATGCTCAGCTAGTGGTAATGAAACACTTTTCTGTCAAACGAAATCCATTATAGAGCTCGGACAAATGCACCTCATTCAAAGTGCCATAATCCTTAGAGGTAATCTTTGGGCACCACACGATTCAATTCATTTCAGTTAGATTCCATTTTAATTTCATGTCATGGTGTAATGATGAGATTACATGTGATTCTCAAAGCAGAGTATGGAAGCATATGGGTAGCAAAATTCAATTTGAAATGTAATATGCAAAATGGCAATGCAATATATAAAATGGCAATGTATTTCTGTATTTAAATTTACATTTTCCCATACACATGTGCAACATTTATTGCAAAATGAAAATGAAAATTCAATAATATAATTTTCTTTTGCCATTTCCTACACTAGGTTTAATATGCTTCCATAGCAGAGTACCTACCTATTGCAATTAATACGGAGTACATATTAAAAACATTTTTTTGACCAATATGAATCCCCATCAGCTTGCTGACTAACTGTAAGGCATTTTGTTGTTGTTGTTGTTGTAGTTGTTTTCTTAAAGGGATAGTTCACCCAAAAATGAAAATTCTGTCATTAATGAATTACTCACCCTCATGTTGTTCCAAACCCGTAAGGCCTTCGTTCATCTTCAGAACACAAATTAAGGTATTTTTGAAGGATTCTGAGAGCTCTCTGACCCTCCATAGACAGCAAGGATATTACCACAATCACCACACAGAATCGTAGCAAGGACATCGGTAAAATAGTCTATGTGACGAGAATACTTTTTGTGCGCAAAGAAAACAATAATAACATAACTTATTCAATAGTTACCGTCGTCCACCATTTTGGAGAGTACCCCAGAACGTAATCAACGTGATCAGCGCATGCAGAATTGTTGAAGAAGTTATGTTATTATTGTTTTCTTTGCGCACAAATAGCAGAGTACCTACCTATTGCAATTAATACTGAGTACATATTAAAAACATTTTTTTGACCAATATGAATCCCCATCAGCTTGCTGACTAACTGTAAGGCATTTTGCTGTTGTTGTTGTAGTTGTTTTCTTAAAGGGATAGTTCACCCAAAAATGAAAATTCTGTCATTAATGAATTACTCACCCTCATGTTGTTCCAAACCCGTAAGGCCTTCGTTCATCTTCAGAACACAAATTAAGGTATTTTTGAAGGATTCTGAGAGCTCTCTGACCCTCCATAGACAGCAAGGATATTACCACAATCACCACACAGAATCGTAGCAAGGACATCGGTAAAATAGTCTATGTGACGAGAATACTTTTTGTGCGCAAAGAAAACAATAATAACATAACTTCTTCAACAATTCTGCATGCGCTGATCACGTTGATTACGTTCTGGGGTACTCTCCAAAATGGTGGACGACGGTAACTATTGAATAAGTTATGTTATTATTGTTTTCTTTGCGCACAAAAAGTATTCTCGTAGCTTCGTAAAATTAAGGTTGAACCCCTCATGTCACATGGACTACTTTACCGATGTCCTTGCTACGTTTCTGTGTGTTGATCGTGGTAATATCCTTGCCGTCTATGGAGGGTCAGAGAGCTGTCAAATTCCATCAAAAATATCTTAATTTGTGTTCCGAAGATGAACGAAGGCCTTACGGGTTTGGAACGGCATGAGGGTGAGTAATTAATGACAGAATTTTCATTTTAGATATACACTAAACACATCTGGAGAGATGCGAGGTGTGATGTCAGGTAAACAAAGGTTTGTGTTAGAGAGAAGATGTCAAGAACACTTTAAAATGTCTTCAACTGTTGTGTAATGATGCCATATAAGGGGCTTTGTGCATAAATACATGTAATGTCAGTAGGTTTAATGGGTATATGGGTACATCCTTTGGTATAAATGTTCTCACAAAGAATCACGATGCATCTGTGAACTGATTTCGCCCCAGTGTTTAATAATCATGCGGTCCAAACACTGAACGTCACTGTAAAATGTGATTGTATGCTTGTTAGAGGCATTAAATGTGTCTCTGGGTGACTTTGAGAGATCATTCTCGCATTAAGCATCACAACATCTTCAACGTTTAATGGCGTTCATGTAATCCCTGCAGAAATTAGACAGTGCGTGACGGCTGTTGACAGTGTCAACACAAGGTGCTATTAGAGTAGAGGCGGAACGCATCGACAGGAAGTCCATTATCACAGTCATCCATTGCCACTGAGGCTGGCAAAACAAAAAGCTGACAGAACTGTCTGTCAGGGCAGGTACATTGATGGAAGGTGACAATCCTCGTGTAATCAAATACTCACAGGAAAAAGTGTTTCACTCTTCGCTCAGAGGTTAGAAAGTGTTTTGAAATACATGAGCAGCGGTATACTAATTGCAAAACATTCCAATGCCGTCACACAGCTCTCCTGTGTGTTCATGTTATTAGCCGTGTCTCACCTCAATAAACCTATTCCGAGACATATTCCTGAAAAATTTCCATGTCAAAAAAGGTGAAGCATTACAGCACAGCCACCTATTGTGTATTTGCTATGGACCAATATCAGTTTGAAGTTTTCTGGAAAGTTTGGGCTAGTGAACTGTTTCAAACTACCCAGACAAACCATAAACGAACTTCGGTATGGTTAGATTTTTGTTTGCAATGACATCACACCCATTCATTCTTCAATTTGAATGACATTTGGGGCCTTCAGGTCACTGCAGTACTATAAAGAACTGGGATTCTAATATTACTGAAATAAAGACACTTTCATTTGATTTGCTATGCTTCAAAAGTATCAGAGTGAAAGTCTGAGTGACAGCTCTATGGAAAAAAATGCATCCTATGTTAACATATTAAAGCTCATTGGAGAACAAAATAATTGATTGACATTTCACTGACTCCAATTTGCCTTGGCCATACAGGTTTACAATGTTACAGCCTCCCAGTTAATTACCACAAGTTCAAATGAAACAATTTAATGAAGGTCGTGCTAATTAGCTAGGAAGAGGACAAGGAGAAAAGGAAAGGCTAGAGTTTAGAAGGTCACAGGTCTGTTCCCAAATCCAAACTCTCATTTAAGACTTGAGCTCAATTAGTTGATCTTTCTCAGCAGGGTCTTGCATTTAGATGCCAACAAATGTAGTCACACAAAATTGGCAATATAATAATAAAAACTTTTTTTTAGTGTTAGTTTGCTAGTCTGTGCAAAACTGGAACTCCACCAAGGTCTTTGGTTCAAGCTTCACCAAATTTTACACACAGCATCTAGTTAGAGTGCTGGCAAAAACATATGAAAAGAACTTTGATATGTCAAAGCGTTGCAAAGATATTAGAAAATGAATTTAAGCATTGCCTAATGACCTACTGTATATCCGCTGAACAAAACCCTCAAATCTAAAGAAACATTATGTATGTGTGTGTGTGTGTGTGTGCCATTCTACAGAACTGGTGCAAAATCAGAGTTGGAAACATCTTGAAAAAAATGTGTCTTTTTTCCACAATTTTTTCGTGTATGCAAATCGCATAATATCTAAGGTACACGTATCTAATAATTGTGCAGTTAATTCTCATATTGTATTTTCAGTTTGGGAATATTTTTCCTCTCCTCAAATTTGTCACTACCAAAACACATTTAATAAGAAGGGTTATGTTTACCTATTAAGATTTTGTTTATATTAGTCCTGTCAAATGATTAATCGCGATGAATCGCATCCAAAATAAAAGTTTTTGTTTACATAATATATGCGTGTATACTGTGTATATTTATTAAGTATATAGAAATACAAACACATGCATGCATATATTTAAGAAAAACATGATGTTTATATATTAAATATATTTATATATATATATAATAAAAAATATAAGAATATAAGAATGTATGCATATGCATGTAATTATTTTCAAAATATATATTATATGAGTGTGTATTTATATATACAGTACATAATAAATATACACAGTACACACACATTATATAAACAACAACTTTTATTTTGGATATGATTAATCGCGATTAACCGTTTGACAGCACTAGTTTATATCTACCTTGTAAATATAGTTTTTGCTAATTTTTAAAAAAGTTTTTAGAAGTAAATCAATAACAATTAAAATGTTAACAATATTTCAAGAGTGATTTATGAGATGTGTTGTATTTTGAATCCAATCTTTCTTTGTTGATCATATAGAGTTCAAAGCTAAGGATCAGTTAGTTTGAATATGCTCTGAACCAAACACTATCATAACATCTTAGTTGATAATTCAATATATACAGTGTATATATTTTTTTTTGGGGGGGGGGGGCATTTAATAGAATGCTTTAAATTGATCAAAAGTGATGATAAAGACATTTATAATGTTACAACAGATTTCTATTTCAGATAAATGCTGCTCTTCTGAACTTTCTATTCATCAAAGAAACCTGAAAAAATTCTACTCGGCTGTTTTCAACATTGATAATAATCAGAAATGTTTCTTGAGCAGCAGATCAGCATATTATACTGATTTCTGAAGATCATGTGA
>NW_015505624.1:606527-620221 GCF_001515645.1 Sinocyclocheilus grahami
TAATATATAAAGTGTGTTTATTTTTTTTTGGGGGGGGGGGGCATTTAGCCTTTTATTAGGATAGGACAGTATTTCAGGCAGGAAGCAAGGTGGGAGAGAGAGGGGGGATGGGATCGGGGAAGGTCTGCAAGCCGGGACTCAAACACGAGAAACACCAAAACACTACAGAGCTGTATTTCAGCGCGCTGCCCATGAGGCTACTGGTGCCATCAACTATACTTTATTTTTGACAAAATATCTACTGTTTCAGTCGTGACTGGACATTTCTGGTAGTGACAAATGTTTTGGTAGCAACCACATTACATTACAAAATTGTAACTCGCATACTAAAACATACTAAAATAAAATACAAAAAAAGTTGCATAACAGAAATAAAATTGTTTATTTCCCCCAAATAAAGGATTATGAGTTCCCTTTTGTCACTACCGAAACAATGATGAAATGTTTCAGTCGTGACTGTTTCGGTAGTGACAATTTTATGGAATAACACCCAAAAAACAATGATGAGACAAACGAAACGTCACCAAATGTTTTGGTTGTGACACTTTTAGATATTTTTGAGCCTACCTCAAAGAGGTTAATCAGCACATGGATACCTAGCACAGTTCTGAACAGTTGTAAACACATAAAAACTAAATGTTATGGAATATCACCCAAGAAAAGTGTGTAGTGACATTCCTTAAAGTTACACACAGGTTTTCATACTTTTAAAAACAATTTACCTCAAAATGATAGAATGAATGAATGAAGCATTTATATAGCGCTTTATTGTGTATTGTTGTACACCCAAAGCGCTTAACAATAATGGGGGGGGGGGGGGCACAGTAAAATTTCTGGATCATAAATTTAGGGCTGAAGTTAAAATCTCAAAACATTAGGTTTTCATACTTTTAAAAACAATTTACCTCAAAATGATAGAATGACTGAATGAAGCATTTATATAGCGCTTTATTGTGTATTGTTGTACACCCAAAGCGCTTAACAATAATGGGGGGGGGGGGGTCACAGTAATATTTCTGGATCATAAATTTAGGGCTGTAGTTAAAATCTCAAAACATTTTTTTAACATTAAAAGTGGCAATTTTAACAGGTTATAATAAAATGTCTGTCACGTTGAAAAACTCTTATTACTCTGCAACCTTACGATCGATTAAGTAAAACATTGGTGTGCATCTCCTTTTGATGACATCCTAACACAAACTGTGTGATTTGGCTGCATAAAACTATATTGCCACCAGCAGTCAATCATTTTCAGCAGCTAATAACAGCCAATCTGAATGGCCTACAATTATAAAAATGGACACATTCATACATTGTGTGAAAATGAGTGTGTTCTCATTGCTATGAAAACCAGCCACAAGGTGGCACTATATAAGCAACTATACGTTTTTTTGCTTATAACTTCCCAATTGTAAGGAACAGAATCAAAGATGTTTCTTCTGAATCCTCGCTTTAGTGTATATAAAAGTGAACTTGTGTGCAGAAAAGTTAACATTTCTAAAATCTTTGTACATATTGAGAACAATCATGCTTAGTTTCATGAATTCGATGCTCAGTGGGCTTACAGCAAATTATAAACTATTAGCCATTTAAACTGAAAGATGAAAGCTGTAATACTAATGTTGTCCACTAGCACAGTAAAATCATTTTTTATGTTTTTTTCTATCAGTTTCCATCACATTAAATGAATAAATGCATAGATCTTGTTCATTTTTATAACTATGATGTACTGCCAGTACAGTTTTATATTATTAGTGTATGTAGAAATATGTTAAATGCTTACAGATTATTAAATGTTTATTTAACTTTTATATGCCCAAAATAAAAATATTTGTCAAGCTGCCAGAAATCACTATAGCCAGCGAAATTAAAAATCAGATTTCCTCTAACAGAGTGCCTCTTAAGTATCTCATTCCAAAATCTACAAAGGCGGCTGCTTTTGGTCTAGTTCAGGCAGGCTGTTTCATGTGGCACTTCAATGGGCAGGGTTTGCGGATTCATTGTAGTAACATCTGTGGCTGTCAAAACGAAAACAGCAACAAGTATAATCACTACATTTTCACTATATGCTATGCAGAGGCGGACAAAGTACTCAACTCCATTACTTGAGTGAAAGTACAGATACTGCTGGTCAAATATTACTCCATTACAAGTAAAAGTTGTAAAAACAGATTTTTACTTAAGTAAAAGTACAGAAGTACTTGCTTTTAAAAGTACTTAAGTACCAAAAGTAAATTTCCTTTTTTATGTCAATGCACTGTTTTATTGTTGTATGTAATACTTGCAATACTTCTGAAGCAACTTAGAATACATTACACCTACTGAATACACTGACTAGCTTGTAGTATTCTTTGGAATAAAGAGCTTTTAGAATGTTAAAAACCTATGGGGGAAAAAAATTAACACCCCTACCCACCCCCACAAAAGCAGGATGGTAGTGAGCTCACACAGCTCTGACAGTGTGCACACATCTATGTGTAGCCATTCATCCACATTTGAACAGAGTGGACAGTGAAATCCTGTAAATACAGAGTGATAAGGAAGAAACTAAATCAAACCTGCTTTAAAACCCAGCAACACAACTGTAGCTGTACAACTTTACAACAGCAACACTGCTTTAACAAAAAAGCAAAACAGCCAGACTTATTTGCCATCAAAACAAACATTTTAAATGCTGTCTAATTGCTCTCGCTGTACTTTAATGTCACACACAGAACAGTCTGTGCAGCGCTGCTTCAAGTCCAACACCTTTTGTGTTATTTTGCACCCTCAGATTCTAGGTTTTCAAATAGTTGTATCTCAGCCAAATATAGTCCTACCCTAACAAACCATACATCAGAGGAAAGCTTATTTATTTTTTTTAAAATGTACCCTTATGACTGGTTTTGTGGTCCAGGGTCACATATGTTCTTTTCAGCAAAACTAAACATGATAAAATCCATTATACACACACACTGTATAAGCCATTACAAAAGCATTAAAATTACAGTTGATATTTTGGAGAATACAGTGCCTGCAAAACAGCAAATTACACTGAACATATCAAAACCACACACACACAAAAAAAGTTGTTTACCAAAATACATAACTGCACTTACTTGGCATGTAGCAAAGGGTCAAATGGGGGATGTTGGGCTCCATAAACATGCTGGATACTGTGAAAAAGAATAAGTGATAAGATGGATGTTTACAGGAAAAATCTTTATTTTTTTAACTCCCCATCATTATTTAGACGATATGAAAACTGGTTTGACAAGTCGAGAAGTAATGAAGCAAAACTACAAAACACAACAGAGTTATTCGATTTTTTTAATTTGTCACGTGTGTGTGTGTGTGTATCCACATTATATATACACACTACTTTAGTTATGAAGTTTTATAAAGTTGCTTTTGTTGCCATCACTACTTAAAACGCACCATAGTACTACTATGGTCTTATTTTAAGTACCATGTAAAAAGCATGGTATGTGAATACAATAATCATGCAGTATAATGGTATATATATCAAAATACTACAACTAATGTAGTGATACTATCATTGCACCAATCTGCACTTGTCTGTAAGTGTTGTCAAAAGAGGGGCCCAGCAGCCCATAGCTAACAGGCTAACACTATTAACACAGAGCTTTGATCGACATAACAGATATTATCACCACATACCCATTAATCACTCTCATGTCAGTGTTAGAAAAATATAATTATGATGATATAAACTTAATACATCTTCACTGACATCCATCTATGTGTTCAGCTAGCACACATCACATTAAAAGAAGATCAGATTTGAGTGACACGTGCTATTCTGAATATGTCGAGCTCCTCCGGTGAGATCTGGCGTTGAAAGATATTGTTCAATGAATTGCATCTATAATTAAACACACATAAATACACACACAGAGCTAACACATAGACATTAGCATGAACACGTCACACTCACTTCCCAGGAACCTTGGCTGTGTTTCTCTTCCAGAACTGTTTTTTGCTGCCGTCACCTGACATCTTTTGGCTTCAGAGTACTCGCTCATAAATGAAAGTGGCGAAATAAGCTGCTAAGTTGTGCAAAGTGTGCACGAATAGTTTATTTACACCTCAATTTCTCTTCGCAAACTCAGAGAGCCGCCATGTTGGTGCCGCCCACCGCACATTAGCGCGGCTGTGATTGGTTAAGGGGCCTCATGAGTGACTGCTGAACAGCCAATCACAAGTGGAAGTCTCTCCACGCCTCCTTCGGTTCCCTCACAGGCCTGTTCAAATGCTTGATGTTGTCTGTAAAGGAATGTTTAAACATAAAACACAAGAGGATGTTCACTAAATAAAACAATAAACAGCACAGCATTTGGAATGACAAAGACACAAAGTCAAAAGAGTGTTTAATAACAATAATAGGACATATTTTCAAAATATTGTTGAGATGCCTTTTTAGATAGGCCTACAATTTTGTTTATCTAGATCAATTAAATCAAAACATCACATGTTTCCAAAATAAAGAAAGCCGAAAGTAGACAAAATCAGTCACACATCTAAAAAAGAAAAAAGAAAAAAAACTCTCCCAAAATTATTCTATGTAATAACAGTACCAAAATAAATGTACAACAGTTTCGCCTTGCCTAATTATGACACAAATTGTGTCATTGTCATATGTACATTTCTTTAAGTAGGCTATAACTATTTCCTGAGTAGAATGAATTATGGTAATTAGAAAGATACTTGAAAGATACAATAAGGTATGAATATGGCAATAAAGCACAATGTTGACGGCACTGGTCGCTTTTTCCCATATAATGAATATGAATGAGGAAACCCCCTATACCACTACTTTGGAGAACTGAGAAGAAAAACTTCTGCTTTGCTTCTTCATGTCAATACATTTATTGAAGTAATACTGCTTGCACTTAAAGGAGTCCACCGTGGTGATCAGTGTTGGGGAAAGTTACTTTTAAAAGTAATGCATTACAATAAAAAAGTAACTAATCACGTTACTTAGTTACTTTTTATGGAAAGTAGCCTATTGCGTTGTGTTACTTTTGCGTTACTTTTTAAATCTGGGCAGGGCTTGCTTGTTTGTTTTTAAAATAAAAAAGTTATATTTTTTGGCAAATATAAAAGCTTTTCATACCAAACGTGAAATGAATAAGCCTCGGGCTGAAGGGAAAGTACATTTACGTCCGTACAGTAGAATGCAGAAGAAGACATTTCAACACACTTCAGCAATAAAAGAAATACACAAATGTTTGTCTAGAGTCATTTCTACTTATTAGTGGTTGAACTGGATCATCGAAGGCCAGAAGACATTGGTTAATAGAATGAGATTAAATACATAAAGGACATTTTTGTGTTGTTTAACATTTAATTATTGCAGGTTTGCGTCATATTCTGAGTTGCATTTATTCATTTTGAGGAAAACTGAATCTGTGTTATTTTTTTGTGAGTGATATGAATGAATGCATATTCATATTTATTTCAGAACTACAGTAACATCTGATTTCTCTCGACATGGGGACAGGAGAGCTGTCAGTCAATAAATTGAAAAAAGAAAAAAAAAAGTAACTTGCGTTACTTATTTGAAAAAGTAACTCGGATATTCTCTTGTAAATGAAAAAGTAATGCGTCACTTTACTAGTTACTTGAAAAAAAGTAATCTGATTACGTAACTCGCGTTACTTGTAATGCGTTACCCCCAACACTGATGGTGATAGCTAATAAATATATAATATATAATATATCCCGGCAAAGGATAAGTATCGCTTTTTCTCTCTCCTCGTTCCACTTCTGTTTCAGTTTTTTATAATCTATTTCTTACTATGTGTCAGTAAGTTGTTGCTATTTTAGCATGTGTGTTTGGCTCAGTGTTATTTTTTTAGGATTACTAATGAACTAATGTACTTTGATTTGTATTAGTTATCTATTTTAGTTTTAGTTACAGTTGTAGTAATGTTGTCATTTTATTAGTTTTTTTATTATGTCTATATAGGCTTTTTATTAAGTTTAAAGCGTCTGCTAAATGACTAAAAGTAAAAGTAAAAAGTAAAGTAAAAAAGCTAATAGCAAGAACATTATATTATATTACATTATTACATTGTTATATTATATCCATTAGCCTATATAACATAAGATGTACAGTATAAAAGTTCAATACGTTAAATATATGATGGAAGAAAACTGTTCTAGACGTTTTAATATTTTATAATATATATAAATGTACATATTGCATGCAATATATACCATCCGAGTGGCATAATATGTCATATATAATATAACTTTGTAAACAAAATAGTGTAGATCGCTAATTAACAAACAGTGCCACAATAAATGAATAAACAAACAAAGTATGCAATCACTCACATCTCTTTTTTTTTTTTTTTTTTTAAACATTTATTCAGAAATACAAGTGTGACAGAACATACGCCAAGGAAAAGAGCCAGGGGTTCAAGGATGGACCAAACAATATACAGCAATTACAAATCAAAAGAGAAAGAAAGAGTAGAAAAATAAATGAGGAAAAAATAAGATAAATAAAATAAACAGATCACACAACAACAAAACATACTCTTCCCTCAAAACACAAAATAATTATCAGATAAAAATGATACAAAAACACCAAAAAGTGAGCATACATTCAAAGTTTTAGTTGCCTGTTTGTTACAGGAGGTAGATAAAGATTTAATATCAATGTTAATATCTTCTTGAAAGTTTCATAACCTTGCATTAATCACTCACATCTCACCTCCTACAGTAGGATTGTGTGTGACGCATATCTCTCTGGCTCCTCCCACTTTATCAGGAAAGAGAAAACCGCTATATAGCCAACCTGCTTTGGAGAAAACGAACAACATTGTAGCGACTGTAGTATTTTTATAATACTGTAAAGCGTCGGGGCGGTATAGTATAACTCGTTTTGAAGATGAAAGTGAGATAACTAGTGTGTATTTGTTGTTAAGAGCAGAAATGGAGAAGCAGTCGCGTCTGTTGTGTTCTGAGCTGTGTGTTCAGCGCAGACTGTATGAGGTCACATTAAACTGCGCGATTCTCGCGTGGAAAGACATACAAGTCGCCAAAAAACACACCGGACGCGCCATATATGGAGCCGTCAAAGCGGGTGAGTTACATATCTAATACAATAATAACACTATAACATACACGGTACGCTGCTGCTGTTATTTGTTCTAGTGGTGTGTGTCTCAAAACTGACTCGCGCTCCTAGAAGACCGTAGTTTTAGGCGTCCTATGTAGCCTACAGTATGTACAGAGAAACACATAACGCAGCATTTTTGACCAGCTAACTATGATGACCCAAAAAGATACTACTGGATGACGTCTTTGATGCCCAAAAACAATGTCAGTGGTGCCCAAAAGGATGCTGATTATAAGACGTCTATGATTCTCAAAAGCGACTAATAAACACTACTGACTAGATATCTGAGTATGTAGTAGGCCTATATATCTGAATTGGAATGCTTCTGTGGTGCTCAAAAGCGTAATTTGTAACGTTATATAGGATGTCTGAAAGCCCTGCTGACTCAAAACACATAAATGATGCCTAGAAATACTGTGTTGTATGATGAATATTATGCATTCGGAAATAAAGGTCTATGATGTCCAAAACACCACTGACTCTGGACATGCTTATAATGCCAAAACAACTCTGCTCAGAATCTATGACATCCCAAAATGCTGTTGTAAGCACACATTTATGATGTCTAGAAATGAGCTTCTAAAATTTCTGGGATTCCCAAAAAATGCTGCGTTTTGTGCGCAATGAGTCCTCTGCACAATGTGACTTTGCTGCAGCCTGGTTTCGTCTGGTCAGAGGAGAACTGGCCCCCCGACTGAGCTTGGTTTCTCCCAAGGTTTTTTCTCCATTCTGTCACAGATGGAGTTTTGGTTCTTTGCCGCTGTCGCCTCTGGCTTGCTTAGTTGGGGACACTTCATTTCCAGCGATATCGTTGACATGATTGCACAGATACTATTTAAACTGAACTGAGCTGGATGATGACATCACTGAAGTCAATGATGAACTGCCTTTAACTGAAAAATTAGTGTTTATTATTATCACTTTGCATTATTGACACACTATTTTCCTAATTAATGCTGTACAGTTGCTTTGACACAATCTGTATTGTTAAAAGCGCTATATAAATAAATATGACTTGACTTGACTTGTATGGTGGCCAAAAATCCTGCTTACTCAGAACTCGTCTGAGGCCTAAACACGCGGTGTGGCAAAAAGCATTCACTGCTTTTTTTTTACAGTGAATGTTATGTAAAGTATCATGTGACCAGATGAGTTTCTTTACAGAATTTTTTTTTCTGTTCCTAGTGGGAACGGAGCACACACACACATACACTGTTGTGTGTGTAAAACAGTAAAGTTGTGTATAAAGAGTGTGTGAAGTAGGGTTGCACGATAAATCGAAATGGAATCGAGATCGCGATTCGACAGAAGCTGCGATTGTCATGCGTATCTTTCAGTGAAGCACGGTTCTGTGATCAGCAGTAAATCTCCATCCAAAGGCCAGAGGGCGCTCTCGCGCTGAAACTCCAAATACACCTTGCAGAAGAAACCCAGAAAATGCCTATCGCTGCAACTGAATAAACAGAAGATTCAACTGCTTTCATTGATTCAACGTGACTAATAAACACATGACTATGGCAATATACGGTTTATTTGAGTTCTTATTATTATAATTTTCATTAAAATAAAGTATATTTATAATGCAATGCCTTTATCACTGATTAAATACAATAAAAATTAAATACTATGAAATATGTTGCGTGCCTTATTCTGTGTAAGAAGCCACATCATCTCACAGAAGGATTTATTTCAAACACTCGACTGACATTAGAATCGCGCAATAAAATCGTCTGCGATTTATTTTATTTTTTTGCGTAACTTGTCAGTGAACTACGGCTATGTGTAGTAAATTCTGCTCCATCTGAAAGCACGTGATGATGATTTCCTGCTGATTACAGAACCGGCTTTTTTAACAAAATGCGCATGACAATCACATTCGATTAATCATGCAGCCCTAGTGTGAAGCATTCTCAGACTGTGCTGAAAGGTCAGAGAGGTCACTGATAATCTTGAGGAATTGGATAGTGTGTTTCCACCTGTCTGCTGCACACACTCTGCTGTCCTCTCATTGCTGCGGGTCTATGGTTGGGATTGTTAATGAGTCTAGACATCTGTCATGAATTGTCATAAATGAACTTCCAGGTTTGGGTTGTTAATTAGTTATTTGTGTAACATTGTTTTCTGAAAATCACTCACATTTAACTGGAACCTTTTCAGAAAAAGAGAGTGACCACAAATTATATTCTAGACAAACGGTATTGTGTGTATTATCACAGTTACAACATTGTCATTCCGTGTCAACTCAACCAGAGGTCCCCGGCTCAAATTTTTGAATTTGCTAATATTTTTTCTGAAGAAAGATAAACATGTATAGTGAGCAAAGCCAAAATATTAAATGACGTGGATGAATATTTACTGAGTAATCCACTGTTTTGTAGAGGGGGGGTCAAAATGGCAATTTTCACCTGAGATTCAGAGCCAAATTACAGGTGGTTAAAAATGACTTCAGAAAGATGGCAGCATCATTATGTTGCTTTTACACAGAGATTGGTAGGTCTATTAGTAAAATCTGTTGACTTTAGCCATCTTTTTTGCATTATGTGCCAATGGTGACCATTCAAAAATGGGGAAAGAGCACTTTTCAAGTTTTTTCTCCAAAGTTTGCAGGCCTGTAACTCCAAAAGTATTAAAGATATCTTAATATATTGCTTATATATTGCTAATAGCCAAGAATAAAGCTTGCACAAAACTCACAACCTTGCAATTAAAAAAATGGCAGATGAACTGACTGGGTATTTCATTTGATAATCTTCAAGGATATTATGTATGCTTGCTGTAAACTGTTGCTATATGTAAAAGCAGCATAAAGGTTTTGCTTAAAATCCAATGTTCCAAGCCGTACAGGTTTTTTAACAACATGAGTGTGAGTGGATGATATCTTGTTTAAAAGATAAAAGGGTTGTTTTGGTATACTTGACCTTTTAAAACTGTCCACGTAATAGAATCATGAACTCCACATAAATATTAAGTTCAAAACTAATCCAGGTTTTGAAACCGTTTCACCTGAGCCAGACCGTTGCCCATGCCGTGGATACATTATACATCTGAGGAGAAGTTGAGAACTGGGTGACCTCCAGTACTAAGATCCATTACACAAAGCCGACTTTTATTTAAAGGTCTTGATGGATATTTTCCTCGGGGCCATGACACATTAAATGAAGTTTCCACCCTGCTTAAGGTAGTTCAAGGCGCCAGTGTTTAATTAAAGGATTTCACATGAACAAAATCATTGCTCACATGAGGTCAGGGAGATTCTTTTAGGGTTAAGCCTAAACTGTTTTTGTTGTCATCAGTACCCAAATATTGTTGTTTTGTTTTGTTGTTTTTTTTCCTTTGCTTGTTTTGTTTTTTTGTCTTGTCTTGTCTGTCTTGTCTTGTTTTGCTTTGTTTTCGGTCTTTCACATTCCTCTATGTAGTTTGAAGTGCTGTTTACACTCTTACTCTCAAGGTTTATAAATGGATACTTTTTCTAACATTTCTCTTTTCATACCTCTTCTCCAAAATTCTGTTTCTGGAGTGAACTCTTCTCATAGTTCACATACAGTACACTTGAAGCTGACCTGTTTTATTGATTTTTAGACATGAAGAACATGGGTCAGTTTGTTTTTACTGTGGAAAGCTTTAGGTTGCCTAAAGGTTGCCTTTAGGTTGTGTCAGCACTGGCTGTCTAGTGTGCGATTTACTTTGTCCATCTGCTGTGTAATTTAACCCTTTCACCACAAGTTAGTTTTCTCAGAGCGCGAGTAACTGAAGTAGTGGGGGCACAAAAGACATTATTTGTAGAGGGCCCTTTCATACTAAACAAATGTTTGGTTTTGCTGGAAAGGTCACGTTGGATGGATGAATGGTGTGTTATGCTGCTCAAACATGGCGCTTCACAACTTTGCGAGAAGGGAGTAAATATGGGATTACATCTCTGCCACAATTCTGCTCGCAAAATATATTTTTGAGCGTGATCTGAGTTTTGTGGAAAAATGTTTGTCTCGCAAAGAAGAAAGTATTTTGAGCGCACAAAAATCAATTTTGCATTTAAAATACGTTTTTGGATATGTGCAGACCTCTTTTGCGCGTGCAACGTTTCACTAGCTTGCTTGCATGATGCCGGCCCTCAGTGCTCTCTGAATGCCAACGGCTCCCTTGCTCAACACAACCCAGCGTTACAATATGCCATAATTCCAGCCAATCAGAGATGAGGCTGCTAAATTCTGATTGGTTGCCTTGACAACTAGAGGTCGACCGATGTATCGGTTTTGCCGATTAATCGGCACCAATAGTTGATTGCTGAAACTATCGGTTATCGTCGAAAATCCATGCCGATCGTTTTCCTGGGTTGCGTCCATTGCTGGAGCGGCTGAGAAGGGTCTGCTGTCATTATACAGTGCGAGAGCGGCCTCTAGTGGTTGAAATCATTGACAGCACGTGCTATTTGTTTAGACACGTGATACTGCACGCTGAACAGAGCGGGAAACTTCAGATGGGAATTTAAATGCAGCCGACAGAAAATCCTGCCGCGCCACAGAGCGCCATTCACATAGTTTTCCTTTAAATTACATTATATTGGTCCCGAATCGTTGTTAATGTACATAATGAATTGTGTATTGTGCATTTTCAGCAAAACGTTTGTCTTTCTGTGGCTCTAATAAAGTCTGTGTGCTTCATTTATAGAGCTATAATATAGGTCGCGCTTTCTCTTTCTGTTTGAAACTTCAAACTCATCTATACCAAATTGTTCATTCTTGAAGTAAACTTGTGTCTGTTTGGTGATTAAATAAACTGTTTTAGACCGCTGCTCGAGTTGAACGCGATGCGTCCGGAGTGTGTGATACCGGTGAGTTCTCCTAGACTCAGCTCTGCGCTTTTATTTTGATTAGATAATCATCAAGTGTTCAAGAATAGAAGCAGTTCAAGTCTGAGAGTATACATACAATATCCATATGTATATAATTTTAATGCTATAGCCGTTGTGTATATATTTAAAGATGTGCATCTTTAAGCATGACAGTTTAAATGAAATGGTAACACTTTAAAATAAGAGTCCATTTGTAGCATTAAGATTAATGAAAGCTGTGTAAGTATTGTTCCTTGTTAGAGTGTGTTAATTTCAACATTTACTATTATTATTATTATTATTTTTACTACTACTACTAGTATGGTTTTGTTAATAAAGCACTATTTTAGTTTTTGTTCAGTATCAATTTTAAAACAATCAGTTAATTAATCGTTATCAGCCAGTGTGGTCCAACCTAGCTATCGGTATCGGCAAAATCCACTATCGGTCGACCTCTATTGACAACCAATAACAACATTCCTGGACAGCATACAGTGCATGCATAATTATTATGCAAGTTGATATTCTGATCATATTTTTTTTCAAGCACATTTTACCAATTCCAAACGACATCAATCTTTTTTTATAATACTGTTAATCTTGTATTTAATCATTTATAATTGATATATCATTTTTCATGAAGGCTGGAAGTGAAAAATGTCTTATATTCAGGTGTGCATAATTATTAAGCAGATTTTCTTTTACAGATAAAATGAGCCAAAAAAAGAGATTTAACTCTGACTGAAAGTCAAAAATTATTAAATGCCCATGAGAAATATGCAAAACTAATACAATCCTAGAAATTGCAAAGTTAGTGCATAACCATTGGACAGCAAAATGCTCAGTGGGTCAGCAGGGTCAGTCAAAAACATGTGGTGAAGAAAAGATGCATGTTAACCACAAAATAATTAGGA
Source organism: Sinocyclocheilus grahami (assembly GCF_001515645.1). Taxonomy (NCBI): domain Eukaryota; kingdom Metazoa; phylum Chordata; class Actinopteri; order Cypriniformes; family Cyprinidae; genus Sinocyclocheilus; species Sinocyclocheilus grahami. The sequence goes on from NW_015505624.1 coordinate 619,402, forward strand.
ATTAAGGTAAAGAATTAGGTGTGAAATCACCAGGAACCATTTAGTCTCCAGCACCACCATTTTCTAGAACTGCAACCTACCTATAGTCTCCAGAAGTACAAGGTGTCAGGTTCTCAGAGACTTAGGTTAAGTATAGAATCCTAAAAAATGACCCCTACTTAATAAGAATCACAAATCACATACTGAAGTGTAGTAAAATACTTGAAGACTGATTCCTCACTTCCAGCCTTCATGAACAAGAATATATAGATTATAAATGATTAAATACAAGATTTAATTATTAAGCAGATTTTCTTTTACAGATAAAATGAGCCAAAAAAAGAGATTTAACTCTGACTGAAAGTCAAAAATTATTAAATGCCCATGAGAAATATGCAAAACTAATACAATCCTAGAAATTGCAAAGTTAGTGCATAACCATTGGACAGCAAAATGCTCAGTGGGTCAGCATGGTCAGTCAAAAACATGTGGTGAAGAAAAGATGCATGTTAACCACAAAATAATTAGGAATTAAGGTAAAGAATTAGGTGTGAAATCACCAGGAACCATTTAGTCTCCAGCACCACCATTTTCTAGAACTGCAACCTACCTATAGTCTCCAGAAGTACAAGGTGTCAGGTTCTCAGAGACTTAGGTTAGTATAGAATTAGAAAATGACCCCTACTTAATAAGAATCACATACTGAAGTGTAGTAAAATACTTATTTATAAATAAGAATAGTATTTATAGCTTTATAGACCGATAAGTTGAGAGTGACTCTTGAAGGACCAGCACCACATCCTCTTGTACCACTGTTTGAAGAATTTATCTTCCAGACTCT
>NW_015505624.1:620334-687198 GCF_001515645.1 Sinocyclocheilus grahami
ATGCACACCTGAATATAAGGTGTTTTTCACTTCCAGCCTTCATGAACAATAATACTGTATATAGGTTATAAGTGATTAAATACAAGATTAATAGCAGTTATTAGGGCCTTTTCATAGTACCAGAACTAATTGTGGAACTACCCACTTTTTGGCGTTTTCGCACCGCCGGAACTGGGTGCGATTTTAGTACTGGACTGCCTTTTTCGAGAACCAAATTAGCTCCTACTCCGGAGCAGGGTCTAACCAGCACAACTGGTACTAATCGTGATGTAAGTAGACATTGATTGGCCAAACGCGTATACAAACGCCCTCACCCGCCATGATTTAAAACGCTGTGTAAACAAAACATACTGTAAACATTGTGTCAACTTATTTTGCAAGTATGGAGAACAGCGATAGATGGACGGACACTGAAGTGCAGGCACTTATGGCATTTTGTAAGGCTGGGTTGTGTTGAGGAAGGCAGCCTTCGGCATTTAGAGAGCTCTGAAGGCTGGCATCAGGTGAGCAAGCTAGTGAAACGTTGCACACGTAAAAGAAAAGGACTGCACACATCCAACAACTTATTTTAAATGCAAAATTGATTTTAGTGCGCTCTAAATACTTTTTTCTTTGCGAAACGAACATTTTCTTCACAAAACTCAGATCGCGCACGTACAAAATGCACTTTTGTGCGCTCAGAATATGATCTTTCGTGCGCAGAATTGTGGCAGAGATCTAATCCTATAAATAAACGCCTGGTCCCAAACTCATATCTCCATGGTAACAGATGCCTGGAAGGACATGAGTAATATTCCGCAACATGATTCACATCAGGATCCATAGGTAATGCATATGGTCCGGGATTGTTCTTTCAAATCGTTGACATACTTTTGAGGTTTCCTCTAGCCTAGTGCAGCTCTCTAGCTTTTAATTTGTGGCTCAAGTGATGTCATAATTGTGGTAAGCACAACTGCAATCTCAGTTTCTTGCCATATTAATAACAAGCATGCCTGGGAGGTATGACTGGCACATTATTTAAAGGGGAAATCCCTTTTTCATTAGCAGAGTTTGTCACATGAAGTTCTGTGAAATGGTAGCAATATGTCAGTCAGTATGAATTTGTACCATTTATACTGTGGTTTTAATTTAATTATCTTAAAGATTTTATATTTTTCTATGCAAATTCTATGCCGGGTAGCACACTTAGGTTTCTGGAAGTTTTTGGCAACACGCCAAGCCATATTTGACTAAACTCGGTTTGTGGACACTTGTAGTTCTACATGCCTTGCTGTTTTGTGTGATGTTAGTCTCATAATTATAAAAATCCTCCCTTTAAATGTTTAATGCTTATCAGATCTGAAACTATGTTGCCTTTCAAATGTAACATCAGTTTGAAGATGAATGAGATTAGTAGTTGTGTATGTTATTACTATTTCATAAGTCATCACTCAGTTTAATTCAACTTTTTTTGTATAGCACTTTTCCCAATAAATATTGTTTCAAAGCAGCTTCACAAAAGTGCTTTGAATACAATCAGGACGTAATTGGTTAATTGGTCAGAAATGAGTGTCAGAGTATTATCCATGTGGGACTAGTATTCAGGTTATATGGCTAGTTATGTATTTAGTTAAGTTTACATAATGAATATATTAGGCAATGATTACAATAAAGATGTGCAATTAGAGCATGTGGAGAGTATATAGCATCAGATTGTTGCATCATTGAGCCATCTTTTGGAAGGACATGTGGTGTATTTGGCAGGGTGAGAGCTGCGATATAACAGTCAAGGACCCCTGGAATGTCAACTATTGTTCAGTGGTATTTCCTCTATCCTCATTAAGTTTACTGCCTCTGTTTAACACAATTACTATAGTTTACAGAAATGAGAACAAATCAGAACATTTTATGTAATCGGATGTGTGTCTGCATTGTTTTTTGATGTAATCACATGCATGGTGATTGCAGGAGAATTATAGTGGAAATGAGTGAAATGAGGCGAACAGATTGTAAATGATCAGATCAAAAGAATGTGTTTTGTTTATAGGAAAAACTGATGAAGTAAATACTCTCATTCCATTTTCTCAATTTTTTAAATTATACTGTTGACTGCGTTCATCAAGCATTCAACACTGCAATTCAACCCTTTTAACAAATGCATTGTAAATGATCAAATAAATATGTTTACTGTATTCTTTAATTTATGGGAAATAAACATTGCATAACTCCAAATCAACATTTGGTGCAAAAATAGTTAGACACTAACTTGATTTAGGCTAAATCTTCAATCCTCTTTTAACCCTATACCTGGCAGATCCCCCCCCCCAAATTATGTCATTTAAAATCCTCCAACCAAAGATTTCATTAATGTATATATTCATATATATATTTCGTTAAAATAACACAAGGTTTTAACATATTCCAGTCCAAATTTTGGCAAGTGTTGCAAAAATGGCAATAAAATATTAGAAAATGAACATTCTTTATAAAATAAAACCGCACATGTGATATGTATTATGCATTTTATATAATATGAATTACTTTTTTTTCTGGGGCGAAATCCAGTCATTTCAATAGGAATCCAAGCGATCAGGAATGTCACATCTGGGAAAAAGGTTTTTCACATCAGGGAAAAACAAGTTCAAGTTAGTCACACAGATTCTTCATGTTGACCAACAGAATTCTGCTTTGTGAAGAATTTCACATTTAGCTTTAAGAATTTCAAACCGCCTGCTTTCTACCCTTTACACTTCAAATACACTGTCATAAAAAGCCAGGTTTTTTTTTTTCTTTCCAGATTTTTGGTTAGTGGATGCTAAACATAGACCAAGAAAACTAAGAATAAATGCAACCGGAATTAAGTCCCTTATGAACTCTATAACTCTACTACGTCGCCTTTACATTTCAGCTTTTTGCCTCATGCAGTATTCATGTGTTATACAATAACTCCCTAATACAAGTATCATGAAACTTTTATCAGGTTGTTGTTTCCATGTTATTATGGTGTTAAGTTTATGGCTACATATGGGCATATGAATTGTTTCATTAAGCTGTATAAAAAGGAAATACACTTGTTATGTCTCATAAATGTGTCATGAAGTTTTAATGAAGATAAATCATTACTCTAAGTTTATCTGGGTAATAAGTAAAGTTTCTGAAGCAGTACTTTATTCTAATCCACATAATTCTCTGATCTTTTGAATAAGGTCAAACCTCATTAACTTCCTCTCCCATGGGGTTTTCTGGAAAGCCTGCGTTATGTAACATAACACAAGATTGACTAATTTGGGCACAAGCTGTCAGAATGCAAAAACCTCCTTTGCTTAGAGATATTTTCCCTAGCACAGTGACAGAGATGATGGAAACTGACATTTGCATAGTGTCTTATTGCAAAGCAAACAAAATGAAGCAGTCGACATCACCAAAACTCACATTTTGCAAACTCAAGCCTCTAAAGCATTTTCTGTAATAATTTACAAAATCAGAAAAAAAACAACACGGCAGATTATTGTTGACTGTAATATCCTTCTGAAAAAATCTAAAAGGCATCATTGTCTTTAGCAGTGGTTCCCAACCCTGTTCCTGGAGGCACCACAACACTGCACATTTTGCATGTCTCCTTTCTCTGACACACCAATTTCAGGTCTTGGAGTCTCTACTAATGAGCCGATGACCTGAATCAGGTGTGTTTGATTAAGGAGACATGCAAAACGTGCAGTGTTGGGGTGCCTCCAGGACCAGGGTTGGGAACCACTGGTCTATAGTATCAATGATTTAAGGGGTGTATCAGTTAATTTGTTTATTCAGCTCATTGTCTAAAAATACTGCCGACTGAACTGAATTGATCTTGATATGACTTTTTAATTGTGAATAGTTTATGTTGGATAAATCCAAATGATTGTTTTTGTTTTTGGTTTTGATTAAATGACTGCGTTGGTAGTCACCACATTTTTAGACACATTTTCAGTGAGACTCATAGCCTCCTTTCCATTATTAAATATGATATCTACTCTGACTAAGATCCATTGAGATAGATTGCCAAGATAACAATAAGTGCTAATACTTTACAGTCTGATATACAATCTGTTCAATGTTTTATTGAATTGGTAATTGCTTTTATATCTAATTGAAAATCACTCTCGATCTGTGCTCAGTTACTCCACCCAAAATAGAATCTCATCAAAATAAATTTAAATATCAAATATGTTCTGATTTGATTTTAGTGTTTGCTTAGAAACTGAGAAAATAATTGTAAATTTGAAATAACCCAAAATGTTTCTTACCAATCCTATGGATAGTTTTGGTCTTCTCTATGTTGTCACAACAGATGAAGTTTTTCAAAAGCAACTTAATGAAGTAGTTTTGACAGCCTAGGAAGACTGTTGTCAAACAATCTCGATCTGTGCTCAGTTACTCCGCCCAAAATAGAATCTCATCAAAATAAATTTAAATATCAAATATGTTCTGATTTGATTTTAGTGTTTGCTTAGAAACTGAGAAAATAATTGTAAATTTGAAATAACCCAAAATGTTTCTTACCAATCCTATGGATAGTTTTGGTCTTCTCTATGTTGTCACAGCAGATGAAGTTTTTCAAAAGCAACTTAATGAAGTAGTTTTGACAGCCTAGGAAGACTGTTGTCAAACAAAAACTCACTTTTAATGCTCTGCCCGCCTCTCATTCCGCAGCCAATCGACCGAAGAGTTTGCTAGTGTACATCAACCCCTACGGAGGAAAACAACATGGGAAGCAGATTTACGACCACAAAGTGGCCCCCATCTTTTCCCGGGCTTCCATTTCCACCGACGTGATTGGTGAGTGCCCGTCAGCCGCATGCATTAACATTTAAATAAAAAATGAGCTTTTATGCTTCGCAAATAGATCTCCGTTGGCAAATGGCCCCACCTGCCAACCCGTCCCACGAATATGATTTTATTTACAGCGCCATCTATCACAGGAGCTGGCCATAATGCAAGCTGTGATAGTCGATAAACATAGGAATGCAAAGACATCCATTATTTATTAAGTTTGAGGGAGGAAGACCCTGGGTTGGTGGGAATATCGGCTGTTGGAGCTAAAGCTTACAGGCTTACTCAGCAGTTGCTTGAGGGTATTCATTTTTACGACCATGTGGACATTTCGTAAATGGTAAAGTACATGTCTGGCTGGACAAATACCATTCAAACCAAATCATTAGAGGAGCCAAACAAGATGTTCTGCCGACGGTTTAATAAGCTCCATACATCACCTTTGGCATATATCATCAACGTGATCCACAGGGCTCGGTCCTGGGCCCCATTCATTTTCAGCACATCCCTCCGAGTTACAGCTTTACATCAGTGCTGATGGTAAAGAACCGGTAATGAAATGTACCGGGGATTGTTTTTCACCGCGACTTCAGCTTCATCATTTGATGTGGCTGATTGATGGTCTCCATCAAGCCAGCAGAAAAATGCAATTTAACTGCCAGATGAACATAATGATGTTTCTCCCCCTCTGCCCAGCCTCGCTGTCATTGTCCCGTTAACAATGGCTTTTTCTCTGTTGTTTCTATAGTTACAGAGCGTGCAAATCATGCCAGGGACCACTTGAAGACAGAGGCTGATCTGAAGAAGTATGATGGGTGAGTGGGCATCCTGCTGGGAGATCACGGTCGCTGTGTGGCGACTCTTAATTTGCCCACCGAGGAATGCGTCCTCTGCAGCACAGCTCAGATTAACATTTGCACATCAATGCACATCAGGTGTCACTGCGGCAGATGACGGCGGGCAGCTTGGGAAATGACAACTGAAAATAGAGTGGCTTTTGGTGACAGCAACATGGATGCTGCTTTAAAGCTGGGCCAGAGGCTGTATTCACAAAACAACTCTGACTGTTGCATCTGGATCTTTTTTCTCTACTTTTTAACATCCATTTCTGTGAACGACAGTTTAGACACAAATTTCATTCATTTGCGCTCTACCTTTCACTGAAGAAAATTTTGTTTTAAACAAATATGCATTGAAGTGATCAGTGTAGTCTCTCTCTGCAGTGTGGTGTGTGTCGGAGGTGATGGCATGTTCAGCGAGATCATGCATGGCCTCGTCTCCCATACGCAGCAAGAAGCAGGTGTGGATGAGAACTCTATGGAGGAGACCCTTATGCCGTGTGGACTTCGCATCGGCATAATTCCTGCAGGTTGGTTTATAGCAGTGTTTCCCAATCCTGGTACTGGAGCATGTACCCAACACATTTTGTACATGTCCCTTCACACATCCAGTTCAGTTCATGAGCACTCTATTAACAAGCTGATGAGCTGAATCGGGTGCATTAGATAAAAGAGGCATCCAAAACGTGCAGTGTTGGGGATGCTCCAGGACTGAGAATCACTTGTCTACAGTCACAAATATTAGAGTCTATACAGCCAAGACAGTTCCTCAGAATGGATTTCATTGCTTTCTCATGCACGTCACTTCCTTGGCAGTGTTCCTGGAAGCATCCGTCACTCACGGTTCCATTACAGCATTTGTGTTTTGAGATATTTCCAAGTCATTGGAAGTTTTACACCTGCACATGGGCACAGCTGCATAATAGAGGAGAACTGCAGGAGATTATAGCTCTCTTCCAAAACCTAGTGAGCTGCCTGGAAAACATGTTTAGGCATCAGAGGTGCACTCATGATATAAAGGCTGTTCAAAAAATGGAAAGCAACATTATGTTGCCTTTGATGATACTGTGTTTTGATCAAATTTTAGTGGGCTATTCACACAGAACATGTTTGTGTCTGTGTGTGCACTATTATTTTTAAATAGTGGGTCTCTGTAAAGTTGCTTGTTGAATATCGCTGGCTGTTATAAAGCATCTTGTATTTTTTTCCAGCATCTCAGTGCTATATGTATTTTTTTTGTTTAGCTTTTTTAAGTTTTAATACATTCTGATTGTCAGCACTACATGTGTCATTTGTGGATAATCTGCAATTAACACTGTTACCAAAAAAAAATATTAAGCAGCACAACTGTTTTCAACGTTGATAATAATAAGAATTGTTTCTTGAGTACCAAATCAGCATATTAGGAATGATATTTGACACTAATAACTGGAGTAACGACTACTAAAAATTCAGCTTTGCCTTCACAGGAATAAATACAACTTTAAAATATATTTAGAATTGGAAACATGCATTTTATATTTTAATAGTATTTTACAACATTGCTGTAAATAAATTTTAAAAACGCAGCCTTGTTTAGAGACTTCTTTCAAAAACATAAAAAAATATTATTGACCTAGAACTTTGGATGGTAGTGTATAATCTCTCTCTCTCACACATAAAGCTTCAAAATATACAACATACTGCACTTTTTAAATAGTTTAAAGCCAGAGAATGGGAAAGAAAAATACTTGGGCAAAACACGTTATTAATAAATGACCAACCTGAAAGAGCACAAGCAGAACAAATAGACTGTTGTCATGCACTGCAGAATGCCCTTCACAAGAGCTCTGCCAGCAATTGATAACTTAATGACTGTGGCTTATCAAATCCTGTTTTCTGATATTACTGTTTGCCATATAAACCAGACAATGTCGAAACCTTAAGAGTCCATGTTGTTATCAGTCAAGTTATCAGCGTGTGTAATTCTGTCTATTCATGGCCTTATCTCACATTGTCCAGACATGCAAGGACTAGAGACAGTTTCTATGAACAGCTCCTGGTCCATTATCTTGTTCCTGGATGACAACTGATCTGAGCAGCAAGGGAATTTGAGACAAATCTTTGACTTCAATGTCTAATAGATGAAAGCATCTGAAACCACTGACAAAAACGAACCATGCTTTTAACATTATAATATCATGTTTATTTGAAAACGTACCATGTTCAAATGTAATAATACCGTTTTGGATTAAATGTTTTAGATGCTGACTTCAAGTTTAATACACAAAAGCATCTGAAACCGCTGACAAAACCAAAAAAGTTCTATGCTATTACCATGCTATATTTAAAATAATGATGATGATAGTAATAATAATAGTAATAATTTTTGGAATGTATAGCATACTGATACCATGGTTTTTTGGACATGTGCCTTTGCCATGTTTTTGGACACGTGTTTTGATAATACTATGTTTTTTTAATCTATACCATATTAATATAACAGGTTATTTAAATTATTTAGTATCATTTTACAATGTTTTATTAAATGATTACATGGATCATTTGTTCCTTTTATTTATTTAATTACAATTTCATGAGATTTTAATTAGTGCTGTCAAACGATTAATCGCGATTAATCGCATCCAAAATAAACGTTTTTGTTTACATAATATAAGTGTGTGTGTACTGTGTACATTGATTATGTATATATTAATACACACACATACAGTATATATATTGAAAATATTTACATGTATATATTTATATTCATATAATTTATATGATCAATAAATATATTTAAAATATAAACAACATATTTCTCTTAAATATATACATGCATGTGTGTGTATTTATATATACATAATAAATATACACAGCACACACACATATATTATGTAAACAAAAATGTTTGTTTTGGATGCGATTAATCGTTTGACGGCACTAATTTTTATATTAATATTTTTTTGAATATGTAACATTACAATGCCTTTTTTATTTGTTATGATTTATGTTCTTTTTATTATTATTTCATTTAATACATATAATTCCATGGACATTTTTATCTGATGTACTTGTAATTAAATTTAAAATTAAAGAATTAATTTATTTACGTAATAGTTCAATGATCTTCATTAAAGGGGCCCTATGATGCCCTTTTTTACAAGATGCATTATCTTGTAATATCTCGGGTGTCCCCCACTACCCCACTAATCATTTATTTTTCCATGCTGTAAATGGCCCTTATGTAAATGCCTGGTATATGGATATGGTAATTATTACCATGCTATCTAACACTATCAGTGTATCATGGTACTGCCGCAGTAAGGAACTGACATTTAAGCATCATGCTGTTTATTGCTCTTTAAATGGTATTATCATGATATATAAATTGAAAAACATTGTATTTTACTTTTTCCACCTTAGTTTGTGGAAACAATAATGGGATCGTGAAATAATCAGTTTGGCACATTTGCAGATTGCAGTTTGTGTGTTTTTGCTATTATATAAGCAATTTGAGGAAGAGGAATTAGATTACCAGACAGCATATAAGAGACAGAAAGAGGGCCGAACTCATCTGAAATCTCATCTCTCTATATAACAGTGCCCTGCAATGCTTCAGCTACAATCATTTCAAGATCGAAAAAACTTTCTTATTCTCACAAGGGCTGAATAGAGCAAAAACTCCATTGGCTTGTGATGTTTGGTTAGCGTTCACAATTGAAGGTTAGATTGCAGCTGCCCCCGTATGCCACCAAAATTGAAAATGAAAGTGTAATTTTCATACGTTAACCTTCGGAGTGAATTATGAGAGATAGATTTAGGCCATTTCTGAACCCCTGACCCATGAAATGTGTTTTTGAAACAGGTTCGACTGACTGTATATGCTACGCCACGGTTGGCTCAAATGACCCTGTCACTTCAGCACTGCACATCATTGTGGGTAAGTACTCATCTCCATATCTGCAGTATGATAAAGCGTATCTGGCTATGTATGTGCGTATGTTTATTTATGCTTATGTAAATTTCTCTTTAGTATTTTCAGGCTAGGACTGAGTGCTATCCCAGTATATTTAGTTATTTATTTATTTATTACTACTTTTCTTTGGATGTCATGGCATGACCATACCTTAACCAGGGTAAAATCACTGTAACTTACAGCTTTGAGTGGCATATTGCATAAATAAAGCATAACACCAAAATGGAAAATGTTTACTGTGCTACTTTTGCAGAGACGGATATCTAATTTTGCTGCAATATGCACTATTCTTAAGGCCCGTTCACACCAAGGACGATAACTATAAAGATAACGATAAAGATATAGTTCTTAAAATCGTTCTCAATATTAAAGAATAGCAGAGTCCACACCACAACTATAACGATAAAGACAAAGAGAAACGATATCGTTGGAATCACTTTCAAAACGATTTTTCTCCAGCTGATGAACGATAAAAAATTGGCAGCCAATCAGAATCCATCCTGCTGTAACGAGCTCGAGAATTTAAAGCGGCAGACGAGCGTGCACTGAGAATAAACAGACGATATCGTCCACTGGTGTGGACACTAATATCATTATCTTTATAGTTATCGTTCTTGGTGTGAACGGGGCTTTATATGTGGTGTCCTAGCACAGGATTCTGATGTTATCAGCTTGTGTTTTCTGAAATCCATCCTGGTTTTTTCTGCAGGTGATTCTCAGCCAATGGACGTCTGCTCGGTGCACAATGAAGACCGCTTCCTGCGCTACTCTGTGTCTCTGCTGGGTTACGGGTTCTACGGAGATGTGCTGACAGACAGCGAGAGGAAGCGCTGGATGGGCCCGGCCCGTTACGATATCTCAGGTACACAGGAATCTGCCATTTTGAATGGAAATTCTTATTTTATTTTTGAATTATTTTATTCATTTATTTATTTATTTTTACAGGTGTTAAAACTTTTCTGTCACATCGCTACTATGAGGGAACTGTGTCCTTCTTACCTGCTGAAGGGAACTTGGGAACTCCCAGAGACAAAATGCAGTGCCGAACTGGGTAAATGCTGTTCTGTATTTTTTGTATTAGGGATGCACCGAATGTTCAGCAACTGAAATTATTTGGCCGAAAATAGCAAAAAAATCTAGTTTCCTAACTTATTAATTTTAAGTTCAATTGTGCTTTGTTGGTGTAGTGTCTTCTAGAATGTTAAAAAAATATTCAGGTGTTAAGTAAATCTTTTTAAATAGTTGTTTTGTAATTGATTTTTTCTTTGAAAAGCTAGACAAAACAGTAAAAAGCACATTTTGGCTATTTAATTTATGCAGTTGCAAAAAAATTGGCAAAATATATGGGGGGAAAAAATGCAAAAAACCTTATTCGGCCTTCGGCCCAGTGTTTCGTTTTGTTCGGCTTCGGCCAAGAATTTTCATTTCGGTGCATCCCTATTTTGTATAGTCAAAATAATATGAATCTTGACTGAAACATGACTGAACGCGTATACTTAATCATTTAATCCATCATCTGATGTGTTTTAATTCTATTGTAAACTAGAACTAGATGATATTTACACTACATTTTGAAGTCAGTAGGATTTTTTACTGTTTTTGAAGGAAGTCTCATGCTCACCCAGGCAAAATGTATTTAAACAAAAATACAATAAAATCTGTAATATTGTGAAATATTATTACAATCTAAAATAGCTGTTTTCTATTTTAATATATTTTAAAATGTAATTTAATCCTGTGATGGCAAAGTGGAATTTTCAGCAGATATTACTCCAGTCTTCAGTGTCACATGATCCTTGAGAAATCATTGTAATATGCTGATTTGCTGCTCAAGAAATATTTAATATTATAATTTATTATTATCATCAAAAAATTTGAAAACAGTTGTTCTGCTTAATATTTTTGTGGAAACCATAATATATGATTATTATCAATGTTGAAAACAGTTGTGCTGCTACATAAATTTGTGGAAACTGTGATCGCCCGCCCGCCCGACCGATATTCTTTGATGAATAGAAAGTTAAAAAAAGCTGCATTTTTTTTTTATAGAAATTTTTGTAGCATTATAAAAATCTTTACTGTCACTTTTAATACATTTAATGCATCGTTGCTGAATAAAAGTATTATTTTCTATAAAAAAACCTTACTGACCCCAAACCTATTCACAATATATTCAAGACGTAAGTACATATAAATTGCAATGTAAATATTTTAATAAAAGGAATAGATATAATGGTCCCATTTTTAAAGCATGCCTTGATTATTTTTAAACTAGATTTTTACTTATTTGTGTTAAACAGATATATAGCTATGTTTCTCACCTCTATTGTTAACGTGTTTCTGTCTTGCAGGTGTAGTGTCTGTCGGCAATCCTCTTCTGACAAACTGGTCAGCAAAAATGAAGACAGAGTTTCTGATGCTGGTGAGGAGCATTTGGGAATACTCTCTATGCCAGTGTTAAACTGAGCTCGGGCATTGACAGGAAGTCTCATATCTGCCCTGTGGTAAATGCGCCCAACCTCAGTACAGGCCAACAAAGTGCATTTCCAGCCATGATTTGTAATGCCCCCATCTGTCGGCTCTACTGGCACGCTGTTTGTGAACATTAGGCCAAATGGTTCAAGCTGCCGCCGGGCTGATCATTTAGAGAGTGCACACACACACACACAGCATATTATCTCTGCCTCTCAGCAACCTCAGAACAACTGGCACCTCCGTTACCCAGCATTCTGTGTGTTTACCCTGAGCACTGATAAGTGCTGTTTACAGAGACACACTCTCTGCCCTCACAATCCCAAATTGGCATTTGTGCATGATGATTTCCTGAACGCTTTTAGACCGCGTGACATAAATAGAGTCTTGTGGGAAGAATAAGGGGAAGAATGATGTAAACGGGAAAGGGAGTCGAGGGCCCTTCATCAGTGAGAGAGCACCACAGCTATACTTGCTTTGAGATATACAATCACCTGGCTTCTTTCATTTTTCCAGTTTATAGCAACACTGATTTTCGAAGTTGTAAATAAAATAAATCTTGTAAGGTCTACAAGGAAGTACTATTTCAGTATTTATTATTTCATTTCAAAATTGTATGTTTACTCAATGCAGGGTTTCCGCGGGTCTTAAAAAAGTCTTCAATTGTACAAGAAAGTCTTAATTATGATTTCAAGAGGTCTTAAATTTGGGGACGGAAAGACCAGAATTGCGACATGGCTGAATGTGACTATTAAACTTCAAAAGGCTAACGTTATGATTTCATGAAATAAACATGAGTGCTGCGGGTTCAAATTCCGGTGCTGTGCTGCTTTGTGTTTTGCCGTTACCGGGGAAACAGTTATATTTCTACCAAACGCTCCACCTGCTGGTAGAGAATGAATGAGCATTTTCAATAAAACTGTTGTTTTGTTCAGAGTTCAGACCAATGCGAAAATCGACCCATGTTTTTACCCTGCAAACACGCTTTAAATGTGAACTGGTGGATCGATAAGAAGACAATGCATTATAAAAATCGAATAGGGGTGCATGGTCTGCGATAATATCGTAATTGTTGTTTTAAAGATGTACGATTTGATATTGTCTAGTATATCACGAAAAGCAATTCGAGATAATGTATCAGCACAATAACACACTCAGCAACATATTGTCTAATTATCGTTATCGAAAAGATCCCGGAAAATTATCGAGATATCATTTTTTGTTAATATTGCACACCCCTAATTTATGTTATTTCATTGATATAATAATTTATTGATAATAACAATTTAAATTAATATAACAATTAATACTTTTGACTCATCTGTTTTCTTAAAAATGGTTTAAAGGCTGAAATGTAAAGTTTATCATTTTATAAAACTTTTTGTGAAAACTTGTATCTGAACTGTAAGTTATGCTTTTTACAGTAATTTTACAGTTTAATATGGTACTATAGACATTGCCTAACCCGCTCATATGGTATTCATTTTATTTGTGCAGGTCTTAAATTTGAGCTTAAAAATCCTGCAGAAACCCTGTCAATGTTACTTTCCCTTTCTGTGTAATTATTTGTGAAATTTTACTACAAGAAACTACTCTTTTAGTATTTCTTCTTTCACTTCAAAATGTTGTTTAACTCAATGTTGCTCATCCTTTCTATGTAATTATTTGGGAATTTACTGAGTGAAAATAATTTCAAAGTATAACTTTTTCAGTGAAAATTGTTTGCATTTTTGGAATTCAGTGCAAAACTGATTTATAATTTTAAGTCAAGTCATTTATTTGTATAGCACTTTATACAATGCAGATTGTTTCAAAGCAGCGTTACATGAATAAACAGGGAAATAATGGTTCAGTGATCAATTCTGCTGTAAAGGAGCTGTAAAAAAACAATAGTGTCACTTTTCAGCTAAGGTCAGTCTAGTGGTGATTCAGTTCCCTTCAAGAACATCAATTATGAACTGAGTTCAATTCAGCTGTAAAGCAGCTCTGTAGAAAACAGTAATGTCAGCATTCTGTTCAGTTATCATCCAATCGTGTCTGTTGATTCAATAATATTGCTGGATATTAGGTGCCCCCAACTAACCAAACCAGAGGCGACAGTGACAAAAAACCCGAACTCCATCGGTGACAGAAATGGAGAAAAAAAACCGGTAACCCTTTATTTTGATAGTCCGCTTTAGACATTCTACTAACATTAAGTTACTTTGCAACTACATGTCAACTAGCAGTCATTAGAGTATTAGTAGACTGTCTGCTTAATATCTTCTAAAACTTTATTTTGATGGGTCCACAACATACAACATACTGACTATGAGAAACTTTGCAAGTATATGTCAACTTATTCTACTAACTCTAAACCTAACCTAATGGTCTACTCTGAGAGTTAGTAGACATGTAGTTGCAAAGTTACTTAGTTAGTAGAATGTCAAAATTGGACAATCAAAATAAAGTGTAACCAAAAAACCTTTGGAAGAAACCAGGTTCTGAGATGTTTAGGGTGTTCTTGGTGGTTGCCTATTGGAAACGCATGTATCAAAGTCTGTGATAGGGTCTATAGACTTCACTGCTCAGAGGTATACTAGTATTCACATGATGTTGTTGTATTTCAGAGTGTCAGGATACGTGGACGGTCATCAGGGGAAAGTTCTTGGCCATCAATGCTGCCAGCATGAGTTGTGCGTGTCCTCGCAGTCCTAAAGGCCTGTCGCCATCAGCGCACTTAGCAGATGGAACTACTGACCTCATCCTCGTCAGGAAGTGCTCCCGACTCGACTTCCTGCGCCACCTGCTGCGCCACACCAATAAGGACGACCAGGTTCCTGATTTATCTCAACAGAAAACATCAGTAGATTTAACATGATATTTTTTTATGAAAGCCATGAAGCAATTCCATTCATGTTTCATCAAAGGCTGGGGAAAAAACGCCACTTTCTTAACTGGCACACTTCAAAAAAGTATCCCCGCTGTCCAGTGTCCACCAAATGCTTACTCTATATTTTATATTAGTATAAATTCATATGTATATTTAATTAACTGTAAGTTTTGGGGGTTTTTTTCTTGGAAAAAGAGCTAATAATTATGTTCTTTGAAGTTCTTAGTAACAGCATGGTTCCTACAGTCATTGAGAACCTTGAAAGTCATGGCAATTTCCCTTTTTTTTTTAAATGCTTAATAGGCTTGCTGCGCTAGACGTGTTTTCGGTTATACCGGTGTTAAGCCGCAACACCGGTTACGTCATTTGCCTACCGCGGCACCGCCCCCCACCATCGTTTTGATTTTTTTATAGTAACAAAAATAATTTAGCCTAGTTCAGTTAGAGGACAGACACTTTTAAAAACTAAACGCTCAATGCAGCGTGCCTAACCGTGCGCGAACGACAGTGCACCACGGAGCAGGGGTCAGATTTTATTTATCACGTGAGGAGAGTGAGTCGAGCTGACTGACAAGAGTGAGATGAGAAAGACAAAAGACGATGGCAGAAGATTGTTTAGAAAGGAAATGCAAAGGTGCCTGTTTGGCAGTATTTTAGATTTTGAAAAGCCTATTGACTGGAAGTTTTTTGTAAACATTCGTTTCTTATTTATTTGGTTCCACAGTGTTTGCTGATTTTCAGTTTTATATACCTATTTAAACTTTGTGTAGCCGAAGTAATTTGTTATTTTATTAGGCATATATGATGTATTTTTATTCGTTTTGTTAATAAAAGTTCTATGAGTTTGACGTTGTTGTTGCCCAATTGCTGCTAATTTGAAAGTGAAAGTAAAATGCGCACGGCGCTTTTTCAAGCTATTTGAAAGCCAAGAAATCTGAGGAAAAGAGGAAAAACTCAAACGAACAATTGCTTTACGGCGAATTGAGGCAATTCAATTGCCAGTAATTTGAAAGGGAAAGTAAAATGTGCACGGCACTTTTACAAGCCATTTGAAAGAGAAGAAAAGAGGGAAACTCAAACGAACTAACAACCCCCCCCCCCGGTGATACCTGTATTACCGGGGTTGTCACACGTCGATTAACCTGTGGGAAAATTTCCTCACCATCACAACCCTAGAGGAGATCTGCACTGTATCTTGTGCGCCTGTCAGTTGTGTTCGATGTACGATGAGGTTGAACAACCCCATAAGTGAAGCTTGTTTTTTTGGAAGCTTGATCGTTTTGCCGCAGGGGGTTGATGAATGAGAGCAGGACAGTGGCTCGATTAACCGGTGGGAAAATTTCCTCACCGTCACAACCCTAATGCTTAACTCCTGAACTATTTAAACAACTAGAAATGGCTCTTTGTAAGTTCAATCGTCACCAAAACGATCTTTATCCAGTAATCACAAATATTTGAAAATTCATTAGCACTGGAATCTTGTAACAGTTCGTAATTCAAATGCCTCTAATAAAATTATCCAGCCAGGTTTATTTCTCATCAAAATATAGTTCTTGACCTATTTACTTTTGTAAATTCAGATCCCAAATTTACTATGGCATTATGAATCTAAAAATGTATCCTCAAAATGTTTATTTTTTTTATGAAAAATGCAGTAAGAAGAGTAATATTGTGAATTATTATTACATTTATAATAACTATTTTCAGTTGTAATATAATTTAGTAATATATTCTAGTAATGACAAAGCTGAATTTTCAGGTGTCTTTATGTCACATGATCCTTCAGAAATCATTCTAATATGCTGATTTTGTGCTTAAGAAACATTCATTTATTATTCATTATTATTTTATTCAGTTGAAAATGGTTGTGCTGCTTGTTGTGGAAACCGTGCTACTGTTTCTTTCCAGATTATTTGATGAATAGAATGTTAAAAAGAACAATATTTATTTCAAATAGAACTGTTTTGTAACTTGCTAAATAAAAGTATTAATTTATTTTAAAAAAAAAAAAGTACACTAAACGTTTAAAGGTGGGGTAAGTGATTTCTTGTAGCCAATGTTGATATTTCAAATCACCAAAACAAACACGCCCCTACCCCAAAATTGTCTCGCCTCTATTTTGATAGCTCCGCCCCACACATATGTACGCAACCCAGGCAACGATTATGGCGGAATCTGCTGTGCCAGCCGGCCGAGGGAATGATGTCATCAATAAGTGAAAACAATGTGTGTTACTATGGTAATACAGGTCGAATGTGTTTTGGTAGTACTGTGTGTTTTATCATGCATATATGTGTTTTAACAGCATATATTAGTTCTGTGAAACAAAGCAAAACCAATGTTACTCACCTATCGAGAAGAAAAAAAGCTACCTCGGCATCCGATCGCAGGCCTTCCTGCTTCTTGAGTTCTCTCCAGCGCTTGAAAGCTGATCCGATATTTACACGGGTCCTACTTCTTGCCTTATCGTAAGCCTTCTTTTGTTCTACAGACGTTTTCCTCTTTTGTTTTTTATCCGCCATCTCTATCTTTCTGTCGCTCGGCTCGGCTAATGTCCATCCTGTGCAGTGCTCTCTCGTCCTCATCATGAGTAGACACGCCCCTTACTGCTGATTGGCTACAAGTTTGTTTTGGTGCTCGGCCCGACTCTAAAGTGATTCTAAAGCGTTTTTGAAAAAATACATACCCCACCTTTAATGATATTTGACGTGGGATTCAGTAAGCATTACCCTTGTTCTCTTTCTTTGTTCAGTTTGATCACTCTTTTGTGGAGGTGTACCGGGTCAAGCAGTTCCGATTCACCCCCAGATATCAGGAGTGTGATTCTGAAGTGGACCCGAGGGAAAGCGGAGCTACAGGCAAGCGATTCCTTAGTCAGATCTGCAGGGAGCACAGAGCCTGTGGCTGCATGCCTTCCCAGAGCAACTGGAACTGTGATGGAGAGATCCTCCCACACACTGCCATTCAAGTCTGGTAGGTGTCCTTATCCAGATACGCCCTCTGTGTTTGCCATTTCGGTTTTTATGAATTCATGTATTGGACTCGGTGGAAGTGAACCCTTTGCAAGTTGCAGAAATGCTATATCTAGATACTTCACTTGAGTGATAACGCCCACTCTACAAGTGATAAAAAATGATGAATTTAAAAGATGCATGTAGTGAAAATGAGAACTGTTATTCTGTGTCATGTTTCAGAAAGGAAAATTGGGCCATTATGGTTTTAATACACTAATTACTTCAAGCAAGTCCTCGTTTTTGTAGTTAAGGGCATCACCGCCACTCACACTCAGACTTCCTCATATATCTAAGAGATGTCACTGTCAATTTTAGACCTTATATGAATAGTTTTCAGCTTCAGAAAATGTTCCTCTGACACAAAATGAGCAGGCTTCACTAAAGCGTTTGTCAATTAGTTGAAGCTGTAGTTGAAATGTTGAGGTCTTTTGAGCACAAGATTGTATCATCTCAGCACTAGCATACTAAACAGGGTAAATAAATGGACTTTTGTGGCCTGAGCCTGTGGAAAAGATGCTATTAAAATTAAAAACTCCCTCCATTGTGCCTGCAGAGGAGTTGTTCTCCTCCTTGATACAGCATGACGGCTCGCACAAATGCATCATTTCCTTCATGCCCCATTGTTCTGTGTCAACAATGCGTAGCAATGAAATGCTCCTAATTTAATGGCCCTCTCACTGTTAAAGGCTCACCTCCTTTAATTAAAATAGAAGTCCATTCATTTATTCCATTTTCAGCTTCAGTAATTGTTTCTCGAATGAGTAAGCAAATAACCTGTTGAGATAATTGATGATGATACCACGGCCGAAAGAGGCAATCGCCTGGCACTGAACTCACCTCCAGAGTATTGAGTGGAATTAGAGGAAATTAAAGAGCCCTCGAACCTCCTAAGAGTGCATGCATTTAACTACAAAACTTTTTACTCAACACGACATAGCATTTATTGCTTACCAGCACTTGCTCGTACTTTGTTTTAGTCTAGGACACAACGCATTAGTGGTGTTTGCTAAGGCAAGCATCAGTGTTACTATTGCAAATCGTTTGGGTTGGGGATTTAAACAAACCACTATACTTAAATATTACACTTATATTCATATAAGGGGTCATAAGATTCTATTTCAAGTTTTCCTTTGTCTTTGGAGTGTTACAAGCTGTTTGTGCATATAAGATCCGTAAAGTTGCAAAGACTAAAGTCTCAAACCCAAAGAAAATATTCTTTATAAAAGTTAAGACTCGTCCATGCCTTCCTAAAATGCCTCATTCAAACACGCCCCCACATATCTATGTCACTGTGCTGGAAGATTTGCATAACACCACCCAAATGTTTACGCAAAGAAAGAAGGCATAAGTATTATTCTCGCTGTAGTATTGTTGCTGCCGCCGCCATGTCATAGAGACGCTGTGTGTTTCCAAATATGGTAAGGGACGTAACATTTCAGTCATTCGCTTGAGGTATTTGGCCAATCACAATGCACTGAATAGCTGGCCAATCAGAGCACACGGCGCTTTTCAGAATGCTGAGCTTTGTAAAAAATCGACGCGTTTCAGAAAGGCGAAGCATTCAGAAAGTGTTTTTTTAACCTTAAACCGCATAAACACTTTGCATTACACCAACTCGTTGCCATTGATGTCCATAGTGTGGAAAAAAAATACAATAAAAGTCAATTACTCAACTATTCCTTAAAAAAATTAGCATGAAGTAATATACGTCACAGACACTGAAGCCTACATTAAATCAAATTTACACATGATCAGTACATATTATCCAAATGGATAAATCCCATAAAACATACCTCTTGACCAATTCTAATGTATCATGTCCCAATCTTACCACAGTTGGTTTTGTTTTCCTGACATTTCATGCATGGAAATGTAGCATTAGAGATCTAGACACTGACAGCTACACAGTGTCACTGCAGGGTCAGTGTATGTATGGCTGTTCATCAGACGGAATGTAAATGTAAATACTGTAGCGCTCTTTGCATTGTCTTCCTTGGAACCCCCGAGAATATTTCCACCCTTTATAATGAATTTTGTGTTTGTGTTTCCTATGCTGATGTCTTATTTCTTATGAAAGCTCTTATTGTTCGTGCGGTATCGAAGAATGAAGTTTATGCTAGACAGAGAAATTGCTTTTCCCTGTTGTGCATGTCAGCTGCTTTAATATGCAATTTTTAAAGTGTTTCCTTGAGCTGTACTTGTGATTGAGGGTATGGATTTCCCATGATGCATCTGTAAAGGCAACACAACTTCGGTAGCTATTACATTGTTCACGTCCTTCATAGACTGAAAGATTGTAGGGAAGCTCATTTTTGCCACATAAGAAAAAAACTGTTTTGGTAAATCATAATTATGACATTAAGTCATAATTGGGTCATATTTAAGTCATCATTGAAAACTGAAATAAAAATATTTGTAAAAATAAGAATTATTTTTAATCATAATTAAAAATGACTAAAAATAAAAACGGCCATAATAAATAAAAGTCATAATTATAATATTAAAAGGTCATAACTGAAAACTGAAATTAAAAATTAATTAAAGCTAAATAGAAATACAAGAAAATACTGATAAAAAATGAAAAAAACATCAAATTGACTAACCTTTTTTTTGTTTTACTTTATCATCATTTTTCATTTTTATCTCATAATTGACTTAGTATCTCATAATTTTGACTTTTGTTATAATTTGTCATAATCTCATCATTTTTATTTACCAAAGCTTTTTTTTTTCTCCTGTGGAAATGTGCTTCACATGATTGTCTTGTGTGAATCTCGGGAAGAAATCCCCAAGTAACATTTCACTCTGAAATTAAAAAGAAAATTAAGAAACTATATTCTTCAATGACAATGAAAACCTTTTGTAATGAAATGTAATTGAATTGTGTATTTTTGCGTTGCATTGTGACATTATTTTCATGACTGATGAGCACATTTTCTTTTAATTATTGTTGTGAAATATGACCAGGATATTTCTTGACAGTTTTAATGTTAATCACCCATATATACTAAGGACCATGGAAAAGATGTCCTCATATGCGACCAGGCAATTCAAATGTCACGAGAACCTCTGCTGTTTATTCTATTATATCTATTCTACTATTGTTGGTAGCCTACTTCATACCTAATCAATCCCAATACATGCTGTGTACGCACATGATGTGCCACCAACTTTCCCTACTGATCCAAATATACCATTCACAGCCCATTTTAATTACTTGAATGTGGCCACGGTTTTCACCTTTGTGCTGCCCTGGCGGCTGCTGTTCATTTACGGCTCATGACAGGTGACAGTATAATGTACTACAATGGTTGTCCAGTACTGTTTGTGTGTTTTCAGCTGAAGTTAAACTGAGTGCCACCTTATGTAGTCAAGCACTTGTCAAGACTCAGTAATGACTGATAATGAAGTCATCTTGCAGGACTCTTTGCAGGAGTTTATTTTGATGTGCTGAATGAAATGCAAAGAAAATCCATGAATAAAGTTTATTGAACAGTCGTTAGTGTTCTGAGTGGTCAGTTTTGGAGATTCACTGAAGTAAGGATGTACGTGTGAAACTCACTAAAACTGTCATGAACAATGCCCAAATCATAATAAAATATGCAAAATAAAATTAGATTAGAGATTAGACTATTATAATATTCTCGTTACTACAAAGCACATTTGTAACATAGTACTTGTTACTAGAATCTTGGAATCTAATTTCTTGGATTCTCATGGGAAAGAGAATGAAACTTCTGTCATTAATTACTCACCCTCATGTCGTTCTAAACCCATAAGACCTCTGTGCATCTTCAGAACACAAATTCAGATATTTTTAATGAATTCTGAGAGCTCTCTGACCCTCCATAGACGGCAAGGATACTACCACGATCAATGTCCAGAAACGTAGCAAGGACATCGGTAAAATAATTAATGTGACATCAGTGGTTCAACCGTAATTTTTCAAAGTTATGAGAATATTTTTTGTGCTCAGAGAAAACAAAAATAATGACTTTATTTAACAATTTGTCTCCTCCGCGTCACCCTGGCTCCGTTTTGGAGAGTATCCACTGAACGTAAACAGCATATGCTGTTCTGTGTCAGCCGCACCACGCGGATACATTGTCTACGTTGTTTACGCTTTGATCTGAACGAAAACAATGTATCCACGTGACGCAGCTGACACAGGACGGCATACGTTGTTTACGTTCAGCTGATACTCTCCAAAATGGCGCTATAGGGTAATGCGGAGGAGACGATTTGTTGAATAAAGTCGTTATTTTTGTTTTCTTTGCGCACAAAAAGTATTCTCGTAGCTTCGTAAAATTACGGTTGAACCACTGATGTCACATGGACTATTTTAATGATGTCCTTGCTATGTTTCTGGACCTTGATCGTGTTAGGATCATTGCTGTCTATGCAGGGTCTGAGAGCTCTCGGAATTCATCAAAAATACCTTAATTTGTGTTCCAAAGAAGAACGAAGGTCTTACGGGTTTGGAACAACATGAGGGTGAGTAATTAATGACAGAATTTTTATTTTTGAGTGAACTATCCCTTGAAGGAGGATCAGGACAATAAATGGAAAAGAATATAGAAATATGGTAATTTTTAATCAGTGGTGCTGAACTGGTTTTACTTTTAGGTGATCCAAAAGAGTACCAAAATTGTTAATAGTACAAAACTAAACAAAAATCAAACATTTAAATTTATCAACATAACCGTGAACGTCATAAACCCAACAATGTGCAAAACTGAGTGTTGTTTCTGCTGTACTTTAACAGTAACAAAACACATTGTAGTTGACACAAACCATGTTTATCCTTGTTCATAGGTTTCGAGGATGAGGGGTATGTCATGCAACCTGTCCATGTCCACATCCACCTAATTTGACTAACTTGTACCAAGCGACAGATGAATCTCTGCCAAAAAACCAAAGATTACCATAAAATATTATTTGCATCGAGGATTGTATTCCCTGCTGTCCAAAACCCTGTCAGAACACACTTGTGCCCAATTGCTGGGTCACAACCCAAGAGATAGCCCTGCCCTGAACTCACAGTATTGTTTGAGCATCACACATGTCATGTTGCATTCAAGTCCTCCTGGGAAGTTTGTATTTATGAATTGAGAAGCCATAATTACAACATCAGGCGGGCCCAAGTCCTTTTGTTTGGAACAAGATGGCAATGTAGCTTTTCTACAAAAGATTCAGCAAAAAATGTAAACTCTACTTCAACAAAATTATGCACATCAAGTATGAAGGTGTTGTGAATTGATATATTATTATTATTATTATATATCATAATTGTACAATACTAATTGTAGTAATAACAATTTCATTCATTTCAACAAATTTACCATCAATACAGACACTACATCTATTCCGTCCCCCACAGTTTCTCACTAGATATGTTTCCATTCACATATTTGTATGCAAATTTTGGGATATTTCATAAAAATAAGCTGGATGGCAATGACAACATACGCATAAATATGCCAAAAAAATGTATGCCCTCAATTGAGCCGAAAATTTATTTTGTATATCTGATAAGACATTTGCGTAGACTATATGGAAACACATTTACCGAATAAATCCCTCTTTGCGCAACAAAAAAAACGTACACGACTTTGCCTCAACAGTGGTTATGATTGGATAAACCAGCAGACCGGTTTCATTGCACAGCATCTCAAATGTTGGTTTGATCATTCAGAAATGCCTGAGCCAATTTGGTTTATCTGTCTCACATAACTGCGTTCACAAACACCAGGCAGCTGCCTACAAACACAAGATAGCATGACAGTTTATTGCGTTTCGTCTGTGTGATCGGAGACGCCAAGTCATTTGTGATGTAAAAAAAGCCACTGTTTCTACCCTGATTGCAGCAACTTTCATTTTTAGTTTCCCAGGAAGAGACCATTTTGTTCTATTGAACACATGGGATGGAACCAGTGCTTTATTCGCAGATGTTTTGTACAAAATTCCAAATTTGTACATAAGTTAAACTCACAATTTTGGATGTAAACAGGAGCACAAGTTCCAAGTTTGAGACTCATAATTACCCATTGTGGTGGGATTCATGTGCATTCAGCTCATAAAAATTATCTTTCTGATATGAATGCACCATTAGTGTATTCAGAGTCAGTGTTTACAGTATTTGGGTGAAAAAACATTCATATGCCTATGAATATTTGTCTCGGCATATTCATTTGGCATATCAGAAAGTATTTCAACATAAAATGACACACTTCACCTCTACACAACACCATCCTACATTTGTAAAAGTACAAAACACATCTGATCTCTCAGCTCTAGGGGAGGCAGAACCTGTCAAGAGCTGTTATTATGAACCCGCTACATTAAATCTACTCATGTTTCAGTGTAATTCTTAAGAGCCTTTAATAATACAGGGCCTGTGCTCCTGACAAATGTCATTGGCTGAAAAAAAAATGACGAATGGGGCGCCTCCACGTTTAACAGGCTTATTACATAAAAATGACTGCGGGGGAGAAATAACTTGTTCTCTCCAGAGAGATGGAGGGATATTTAGCTCTTCGTTTTGCTCACAGTTTCGATACGGTCCATACATTATGCTGCTATCTGGACCAGCATGGCAATGAAGCCGGGTAATTTTCTCATCTCTTGTCCACAAACTAAATTCCATTTCCTTTCCTCCTCTCTGTAGCGTCTCCACGTCTTTATTGATTTATTCTGCGGGCTGCACCCCATCGAGACAGACCGTCTCATTCAGCGACTCTTCCCTGGAGACATTACAAAGACAAACAAACAGCTGTCTGCAGGCTCTCAAACCACTGTTTGGAGACAGCTCATTGTGAGGGTGATAACATCTGCGACTTGACGCACGTTTAAAACGCTCCTCCTTTAAATAACTCAGCTGAGATTGGATGGACTCTGTCTGGCCACACTGCAGAAACCGCACCTGAGCCCCACACACCAACTTGTCTGTTTTCAGCCTTGCCATTGAGTTTAAGGCCTCGTCCCCATTGGCATACTTATACTATGCACTAAAGGTATGTCCTACACTGGCGATGAGTCCTGGGACATACTGTCATAACATTGGGCTTTGATTCCCGAAATATTGCAGATTGAATATATTTTAGCACTTCTACAGAATTTGTGGCATAATGTTAATTAAAAAAAACAAAAAAATGGAGGTACAACTGAAATTCATGGGGCCAATTTTTAGAAATTTCAAATGTAATGGAATATAATTAATATTATATTATTATATTATATACAATTTTGAGTTGTAAAGGCTTTTAGCTTTTAGCCATTTCATTGTCATGGGAATGTTGTAAAATGCTCTATAATTTAGCATAGAAATAGCTAGCAAGCATTTTTTTCATACTAAAATCATGTTAATATACATATTGTTTATGTCTTATGTCTATAATACTGAGATATTATAGAGTATTTCACATTATTTAAATTTTTATAAATTGGACCCTCTCAAACAAAAGATTAATAGACAACATTATTTAACAGCTATATATATATATATATATATATATATATAGTGCACTCAGTAAGTATTCAAACCCCTTAATTTTTTTTAAGTTTTGTTATGTTGTAGCCTTATGTTAAACTGCTTTAAATTACTTTTCCTCCCACATCAGTCTACACTCCATACACCATAATGACAAAGCAAAAATAGAACTGTCACAACTTTGGAAATTAAAAATAAATAAATAATAATAATAAAAAAAACTGAAATAAGTACATTGCATAAGTATTCAAACCCTTAACTCAGTACTTAGCTGAAGCACCTTTACAGGCCAGCTCTAGGAAGAGTCCTGGTTGTTCCAAACGTCTTCCATTATGGATAATGGAGACTACATGCTTCTGTGAACCTTCAATGAAGCAGAATTTCTTTTGAACTCTTCCCCAGATGTGTGGTTTGATGCAATGCTGTTTCTGAGCTCTACAGGCAGTTTTTATTTATTTTTTATTTGTTTTTATTTGTTTTTACCTCAGGGCTAGGTCTTTGCTCTAATATGCATTTTCAGCTGTTAGACCTTTAATTAAGACATGTGCCTTTCCAAATCATACCCATTCAACTGAATTTGCCACAGCTTGCTCCTGAGCTAAATGTTTAAACTGTCCCAGATATGAATACTTATGCAATGGAATCATTTACGTTTTTTATCTTTAATAAATTTGCAAAGATGTTAAAAACCTGTTATTTGCTTTATCATTATGGTGTATGGAGTGTAGATTGATGTGGGAACAAAAAGTAATTTAAAGCAGTTTAACATAAGGCTGCAACATAAAAAAATATATAGGGATTTGAATACTTTCGCAAGGCACTGTATATACATATATGAAATAATAAAAATTAAAACAAGACATAAAGAATAAACATAAAGCATTTTTAAACTATTTAATTTAAATGTCCTGGACAGAACATTAATTTGGATTTAATTTAAATGTTATGTGAAAGGAAGTATGTGAAATGCTTATTAACAAAACCGAGCCCTTTCCAATAAAAGACTAAAGATTATGTGTTAAAATGTGTAAATGCCTTGAAAGATCAATTGAACCAAACAAACTTAAAGCCAATGGAGACAAAGCACTAAAGGAATGCCATGTGGAATACGGAGAGACTCGCAATAAAGGCATTGCGTATTATTCAGTGACCACACAAACGTCTCTCAGGGCCGCCTCTACCTTTTAAAACAGCTTATTTAGGAGTATTAGAACTGAACGCAATAAATATGCAAATTGTTATTTCCAGGTGTTATTGATCACCTGTCCTCTGTGTGTTCAGAGAGGTCATGTGGTAGAAGGACTGGAGGATGTAATGTACACCTACTCATCATACCCTACATCATTAAACCCTTTGCACGTCCTGTCATCAAGAGCGATTCATTGAGACAACACTACAAACGGCCTCAAATTCACAGTTTAATTGAGCACACAGTAATAACAGTAAAACTATCTTCAGTTGGCGCTTGAAACGCAATGGGGACCATATAGAGCTAATGATCTAAAACCAGGACAATATCATAAGGGACATTTAGAGAGCACTGCTTAATGTCCCATGAGCCTTCATTGTTTTTTTTATCATTTCAACAAAATCACGATTTTTCTAGACCACTACTTCATGGTGTAACAAATCAAATATTGTTTTTGGTTGCTGCAGAATGTTTTCTATTACATTTCTGCTCATATGCCTGAATGTCAAACATCACATGTAGTATACAACTGCTGTGTTGTTAAGGTGTTTTGAGACTTTTTTAGCATGTAGCTGCAAGGTTCATCTGGATGGTTGCTAGGGTGGTTGTCGACCATTGCAAAGTAGTTTTGAGTAAAAAAAAAATAAAAAAAAATACACATTTCTATCCAGGTGCTAGGGGGTTGTGAATGCTTTCCAGGGTGTAGCTTAGATGTTGCTAAGAGTGTTTTTTTTAACACACTGCTACAGTACACTGTTGTTAGGATGTTCTCCTTGTTGCCAGGGTATTGCTAAGATATTTTGAGTGGTTTTAGCACATTGCTATACAGTTCCTAGGATATTCTGCTGGTTGCCACGGTGTTGTTAAAGTATTTTGAGTGTGTTTCAGCACATTACTATGCTCTAGTGGGGAAGTCGTCTTGGTCTAGAGGCCTAATGGTTAGAGAGTCGGATTTGTAACCCAAAGGTTGTGGGCTCGAGTCTCGTACCGGCAGGGATTATAGGTGGGGCCGTCAATGTACAGAACTCTCTCCCACCTTCAATACCACGACTGAGGTGCCCTTGAGCAAGGCACCGAGCCCCCAACTGCTCCCCGGGTGCTGCAGCAAAAAATGGCTGCCCACTGCTCCGGGTGTGTGTTCACGGTGTGTGTGTGTTCACTGCTGTGTGTGTGCAATCTGGGTGGGTTAAATGCAGAGCACTAATTTCATACTTGGCCACATGTCACTTCACTTTCACTATTATGGTTGCCAGGGTGTTGCTAAGGAGTTTTGAGTGTTTTTAGCACATCACTGTGTCGTTTCTAGGATGTTCTGCCGGTTGCCACAGTGTTGTAAAGGTATTTTGAGTGGGTTTTAGCACATTGCTATGCTCTATGATATTTGGCTAGTTGCCAGGTTGTTGCTAAGGTGTTTTTAGTGTATTCTTGTGCAGTTGCTAAGATGTTCTGGTGATTGTTAGAGTTTTGTTGTGTGGTTATGAATGTTTTTTAGCACATTGCTTTGAGATTTAATGCACTGTTGTGTGTTATTGCTATGGCATTTTTATTCAGTTTCTACATACAGTATATGGTTGCTAGTGCATTGCTGTGTAAGTTGTTCTGAGTTTTACCCTAGTAAAAAGTAATATATTTAAAATACATTTATTTCATACTAAGTATGGTTCAAATCTATTAACATATTTACTGGCATATCAGTCGAGACTTACTGATATAAAAATTATAGTTTAACTTTATTTGGATGACTACTTGTGCGCAATGCACATATCTTAATATTAAGCCTAAGATGTGTTTTATTGTCACTATTAATGAGGACTGTATGATCTTTGAATAAAATTGGTATTTAAATGCAATATATTTAAGTGTACCTGAAGTATACTTGCAATAGTTCCACTTTAGCAATTTAGCAGACTTTAAGACAAGTATGCCAGTTTAGTATACTAAAAGTACATCTACTGGGGATTTTTTGTAAGTACATAAATATGTAAATGTATTTGTAGTATACTTAGCATGAAGTAAATGTATTTGAAATACATTTAAGTGTGTTTATTTTTTACTAGGGTAGCATGTTGCTGTGCAGATTCTGGGCAATGCAGGTGGTTGCTAAGGTGTTTTAGTGGTTAAAAGTTGAAACAACCCAAAGCCAGTGCTAAGCAATATTTGGCTGGTTGGTCTCTTTTTTGTTTTTCATCAGAGCCTACCTGCCTTAATGCTTGCATTAGCAAATGGCACTAATTTACTGCACAATGAGAACATAAATAGCCAATATATATAAACATTTTAAAAATGAGCAGACCTTTAAAACACAAAAGGTCAATACAAGTCTTTCTGAGCAAGAAATACCACCAACAACAGCCGATTCCATTCTTGCTTTTTTAATTTGAAAAAGACAAAGTTAGAAAGCCTTGCACTTTTTCTCTGTCCAATTCAAGCAGAGTCGAAAGCTGGACTTTGTTTTCCCTGAAAGCTATTGCATCCCTAATGGTGCTTAAAGTAATTACACTTTGTAATGTTTCTCTTTTCTTTCCTTCAGCGGGCCCCATCAGTGTGTGAGCCGCAGCTCTCTGCTAAATGATGCCATTAACCATATTGCATTTGTTGCCTCTCTGGCTACCCAAATGAGTTTCAGTTCACTGAGAGTTTAATTGACTGAAAACAAGGTTTACTTAAAATTACAGTGGTTAGACCAACTTCCTCGACAATGTAAAGAATGTGTTTTGAGTCACACACTTAGTTTCGCAATAAACACCATCTGCAAGCCTTTGTTTTATGAGTCAGCACATTTCAGCTACAAATTATGATTTCATATTTCATATATTTTACAGGTCCGTCCAAACTTACAACGTTTAGTTAATGCTAAGCTTACATAAATCAAGTGCTTGACTCTGTTTTGGAGGTTGCTTACAAGCATGAAAAGCGTTTAGAGTTTTCCCAACACAATCTCAGGGTAATTTGTAACAATTTTATGGTTAGGTGGATAATTTGTATGAATATGTACAATCTCATTAAACCATTTTTATACGATCTGTTTACGCTCCAGTGATGGTAATGTTTAGGGGTGGGGGGGTCCTAAAAATTGTACCATACAAAATTTTAAAGCAGTCACATTTTCCTGTGAGAGCAGGTTGATTTTTCCGTATCTGCTGCCTTTGACATAGCAGTCATTAATTGTGTCTGGAATTGTAGTGCCATGTTCTTGTGGTACCATCAGCCAGTCAGCATTGTTCTGGGGCGCCAGAGAGATTAGTCACATGACATGTACAGCTCAGGTCATTGGCTTAAAAGGTTCTGCAGCCATTAATGAGTGCATGAACATACATGTTCTTAAATTGATTATGCCTAATAAGCTGACAAATTGAGTGGATATGTAAATGTCCAAACCACTGTCCTTTGTCTGCTTTAGCCCGTTCTCACAGTAGCCATCTTTTAAATAAGTACTTACTACCATTAGAAATGACATTCGATATAGTATGAATATGTGTAGATTAAAAGTATTTCGGACTGCATTCATTTGTCATGTTGTCATGTGCACAACTTTATTCCCATGGCCTCATGGGATAGCAAAGTGAGTAGTGAGGAAGTATGTACAGTGGGTACGGAAAGTATTCAGACCCCCTTAAATTTTTCACTCTTTGCTATATTGCCAGCCATACAGTTTGTGATTACATGTAAGCATTAGCAGCTAAATTCATTAGCCTTAGTTCAGGGACGCGGGAAGTAGGGGTGCTGAGGGGGCTGCAGCACCCCCTGTTTTCACATGGTTGCAAATGCAACGCCAGGTTGCGCTAGTGCCCCCCCCCCCAACATGGACACACACAGCACCCCCAACCCGAAAGCATCTTTCCGCGCCCCTGCCTTAGTTGCATAATTACTTGCCTTTTAGAATTATTAATTTAAAAGCTGCGGTTCACATTGACAAATTCCATCCAGATTTTCAAATTGGAATTCTGACAAATACTATTGTCACAATTCACTCGGGGAGCAAGGAACGAGGAAACGAGGAGTACTTGAATAACACAGTCTTTAATAATACACAGGAAAACCGAGAACAAGGAGGACATTCAACAAGTAGACCCGACAAACAAGAACTGAAAGGACTGGGGCTTTTAAAGGCAGGATAATTGGGGAGGAACGAGACACACCTGGAATCAAATTAACACAATCAACATGAGGAAAAAACTGGGTCACAGGGGCAAAACACACACAAAATAGTCCATAATCCTGACAGTTATATTGCACAATATCTAAACTTGTTTTTAATTGATGTGTTTATTTTAGTGGTGATTCACTGACATTACTCCAAACAACTATTAAAATTCCAGCCTTTAATTTGCAGCTGACAGCTTTGTTTTCAATACAAAAACCAACCTGTCAATCAACAGAAATGTTGCAGTCCACAGTGAGCAGATGTTTTCATGATGTTAATGATTTAGAATGTTTGTGAATTTGCTATTGATGATCAGATAATTGCACACAAATTATGTTACCCCAGCATGAGGATTCTTTCACAGGTGTGCATACTGCATTGTGTTGTATCATCCCAAACAAATAGGAATGAATAATCACCAATTAGATGTTTTTTATTTTATTAATTTTTTTATATATCATACCGTAATGAGATGAAATGGAGAGCAAATTAAGACTTTTGCTTAAAGGATAGTTCAACAAAAAATCTATCCTCAATTATTCACACTCATATTGTTTCATGACATTGACTTTCAGGTAACACTTTAGTATAGGGACCAATTCTCACTGTTAACTAGTTGCTTCTTTGCAATTCTTAGCAAAGAATTCTTCTATTCTTTTAATAACATATTATCTGATTATTACTACGTATTTAGCACATATTCTGCATGACCATATTCTACATCCCTAATCCGACCCAATAAACTTAAACCTAACTAACTATTAATAAGCATAAAATCAGTAGTTTATTGAGGCAAAAGTCATAGTTAATGGTTTGTTAATAGCGAGAATTGGACTTTAAAATAAAGTGACCAACTTTCATTCAAGACTTTATGACGCCTTTATTTCTTGGAGCTTAAAGGTTCATTAAAAATTGGGTTTCATTAATGTTCATTTGTCTTTCGAAGATGAACAAAAGTCCTATGGGACGACATAAGGAACTACATAAGAGTAAATGATTAAATAATTTTCTTTTTTCATGAACTACCTCTTTAAATCTGATTTACGGAAATCTTCTTTTATCCATAGAAAATCTAGGATTGACCAGATACGGCAAAACAACCCATTTATCTATGAAATCAAGTTGTTTGGTAAAACACTACAATTTAGCTTGAAATAAAACAGCTTTTTCCCCCTTTACCCAAAATCTGTGCTGTTATACAACACTGTATCCTCCAGTCACATCCTTGTTTTCTCCTATCTGGTCTGTTTGTTGATTATTGGGGAGTTCGAGCTATTGCACGGGCGAAAGAGCTGTGAGCTGACAAAGAGAAACAAATATTATTGTTAACTGATAAGGTTAAACTGACATGCCCCCAGGAGACAGTTTATCTGGACACCCGGGCTGGTGAAAAGAGCGATGGATTTTCACAGTCTTGGCACACAGAATAGAATGCCATTCCATTCTTTCCGGTGCACAACGAGACTGTACGGTTTGTCTCTACAAACATGAACACAAGAAGGGAAAGAAGAAATACAAATATGGGTGAATTTCCCCAAACCTGTCAAAAACATGTCATATTTTAGTTTTTAAGCAAATATTTTTAAGCAATTTTTTAGGACCATATAGATTTCTTAAGTAGCATTTAGGGGTGAAATGTGACTTCGATGTATTCATTCAAATAAGATTCCCTTATATATTGTATATCCCTGAATCCAACACTTTTATGTGATAAGCCTTCCGGAGCTTGGAACTATAGCTCCCCCAAATGGTTCTGTATCTGTCTCATTTTCCTTTTATTCATCTATCTCTCTCCCTCTTATTCAATCATTCTCTCTCAGTCACTGTTATATGTCTGGAGATGTTCCACACAGCAAATCCATTAAAACAAGCAAACAGTCATTCTCGTATCCAAATACGGTTCAGGCCGAGGGTGCGAGTGTCAGATGAGCTTGTAAAAAGGAACAAAGCTGCTGGCTTTTTCCCTTTGGGAAATCTCTGAAAACATTCATTTTTACCATCCAGGCTCAAACCACCACTGAGATATGGATCCAAATGGCCTCTGTCAGCCACACTGGTTATTCTGGCCTCGTAATGGTTGCGGAAGCATGTAATCCATTAAAAAAAAAAAAAGATTTCAGCTAGCACAACTGCATTTAGGAGCTTGTGGAATAAATTAATCATGGCTAACTGAACATTAAAGGACATATGACATTTATACAAAGCCCAAAGCCATTGATGAATGAATTTATTCTTGGATGGGAGCGAGAAAGTGATACATTCAAAATCATCACATCCCTAAAACAGAGTCTGTCTGTTTTAGGGCTGTCAAAAAAAAATTCGAATTTTGAATATTTGTCGAATTTAAAATAAAAATCCACATTCGAATGCAAAAACGTTGCATTCGAATTATAGGTGTGCGTCAGGCATCCTTATCAGTGGCACACGAGATGCGATGATGATATAACGCCTGTTTCACACATACTCCGACTGCAGTGCGTATGCAGTCCATGTGCGTTACGCATGCGGTGCAGAACCAGCACGGACTCATTGTGCTTTCACAAAGGATGCGTTTGCATACTACTGATCCGCGGCTGTTTAGGACACAAACACAACATTTATCCATTATTTTGATTTCAAATCATGTAAAACAAAAAAAACTTTTTCAGCATTGTGATACTCTTTTATCACAGTACAGTAACAATCTTTCATAGACATTAGTTTAAACTCAATAAATATAAACAACGTATTATTCATGCATTTGACTTCTAGGTTTGTATAATAAGTTGCTCAAGCAAGTGGCAACACATTTAAACACAGCATACAGCCTACTTTTCTTACGTTAAAGCTATCACAAACATTTTAAATTAAAACTCACCACTGACAGAAACAGTCGACTCTCGTGCCTTTTTTATTTTGCATTTAAATCTTTATTACAAGCAATCCCACGGGTCTTAAAGAACTTAGTTTTTCTACCACCACAAGTGCATCTATTATGTTGCACTTTCTAAAAGTGCACTTTTCCTTGTTTTAAATCTAGCCAAAAAAAATGGTTCTTTTAAGAACTGTTCACTGAAAGGTTCTTTACGGAACCAAAAATGATTCAATGGCAACGTTGCGAAAAAACCTTTTTGGAAACTTAAATTTAAAGTGTACTCCAATAGTGTACTTCGTAGTGTAGTTATAGTGTACTATATGTGGTTTGGGGATATCCCAGTGTCTGTGCATTTGTAATTTAAGATAGTTTGGTGGTATGTCACAGCCAGTAAGCTAAGTAATAAACACAACCTGCTGGTATATTGAACAGACTGACATTTGCTGCTAAACTGACCCCTTCTCTTTATAGCCCATTTCCGCTTAATTTATTCCATACATCCAAGCCAGAGCAGTGCTCCAGTCGAGCTAAAGAAGAGCTGTAATGACCACATTGATCATGACGGCCTCCGCTGGGACGCACTCTCTTCAAGGCTGACCGAACGGACCTTGTGCGCTCTCTCACCCAATCAAAAATCCATCTTCGGCCACCCTCCCAGCCCCCAGCCAATCAAAAGCTCATCTACCTTACCTCCTCAAGGATGGGATACAATCAAGAGCGTGTCTCGCCTCGGCCTTTCAGGTGGACATGTCTTTTCCACACTCTCTGTCTTTACTTAACCAGTGGTGACTGGTGAATGCTTTCACAGAGGTAAATCAATGAAGCGCAACCAACATTAGCCACCTGGCAACAGAGAAAAGACCTTGTTCCAAACTCAAATAGAAAATCTCATAGAAAAGTTAGTCCAAATCTCACTTGTCCAACTCAAAAGTTATGTGAGAAATAGCTAGACATACTCTTGGACGTTTTTTTCAGTTCATATTATCAGACATGTTAACTCTCTTTTCAGTCAGTTCCAGTCACCATAATTTAATTGTTTTAACCATAATTAAATTAACCTAATCTATATGATTATACATTTTCACTGAAAAAACATAAATTAGTATTGTTTAATTACTGGAAAACCATCCTGAAAAAGATATCCTGTTAAATTTATGGTAAAAAAAAGATACCTTTTAACTTTTAAAGCTTTGAACTGTTTCATTAAGTCATATAATGTTAATGTACCAGTCTACTTTTTACTTGTTATTTACTAATTCAGAATATGATCAAGATTGCATAGATGGGCATGTTTGGGGAACTTGGATGTTGAAAATATAACATTTAATGCCACTAAAATGGCTTGAATAAAGATTAGTTCATTTTGATTAAAGATAGTGAATGAGAGAGTCAGTAAAATGCTAAAATGATATTATCTTCCAATTACTATTAACTAAATCAGTGGTTCCCGACCACGTTCCTGGAAACCCCCTGTACTTGTTGCATGTCTCCAATGCCATGTCTATATGTAAATTTCTCTACTTAACCTGTGGGCACACACATCTGCCATGTTTGTAGTTTTTTAAATGCTTTTTATGTTCGTAGCTCTGAACCGAATCCTTCGCCAAAGCGCAATGGATTGTGGGCAATATAAGCCATTCAGTTTGCACGGTTGTGACTAGAAGGGTTACAGCTAAAACCAGAAACTAACAATAAATGAAATTTTCTACCTATTAGATTGTGTTTTATTAATGTCTACACCTACCCCAACCCTAAACCTACCCCTTACAATAATGCAAAAACAGTAATTATTGTTGTTGTACAGTGTGAAAAAAAACTATGCTATATTAATGTGCGCATGCACAGTATTTTAGCTGTTACTATTTAGGATGGATAGTATGAACATTGGGATGCAGGGTTGGAGGCTCTACTAATGAGTCGATGAGTTGAATCAGGTGTGTTTGATTTAGAAGACATGCAAAATGTGCAGTGGTGGTTGTGCTCCATGAACATGGTTGGGAATGAATGAACACAAGAGAAAATGTAACACTAAAGACCCCAATGTACGTTACTGACGACAAAATATTTATTTGAAATATAATATTATGTGGCACGCAGGGACTTGGCCTATATGTCATACTGTTTTTTTTTTCCTGGTAAAGGTAGATTTTAATCGCAAAAGCCATAAATTGGACAGAAGTTTACAGTAAAATTACATATAATGTTAAACAATTTAACAGCTTTTTATAGCTTTTTTCTGCAAACATTTTATTGCAGTGTACATTAGATATAAAGTTAATTAAATTAGTTAAACTATGTATTTCAAAATCTAATTTTGAGGTAATTTCAGCATTTACAGGTAGTTTGTAAGTGCTTTTGTTGTCTTTCAGCTGTGCGAGAGATTCAACAATCAATAATTCAGCATGTGATTTTTGTCACAAGTAATTAAACATTCAAGTTTTTATCAAACAACAGAACTCGGTGAATTAAATTGCTGTCTGAATGCATGTTTTAGTACAGAGGTGAAATGCACATTTTCTTTTACAGACATCACCCTGAGAAATTATGGAGTAGCGCTGACTCTGAATAAGAGGATCCAGAGGTGTTTGATTTGTTTTTTAGCACTTTGCTCTGCTGTGCTTTTTAATGGCAATTTTAGTTGGTTGCTAGTGTGGTCAGTCTGGCTGATTTCATAATGGACCAAGTCAAATGAGCCCATCTCCATTTCTTTATAATATTCTGTAATCATTGCACGAAAGTATGTGGGTTTTGGTTTTTTTTTTTATCTGGCACTTCTTTCCTCAACAAGCCCACATAAGTTTACGATGCAGGTGTTCTTCTGCTAAAAATATATTTTGGAAAATGCGAGTAGCCAAACAGTTTCCAGTCCCCATTGACATCTATAGTATTTTTTCCATACTATGGAAGTTGATGGGGACCAACAACTGTTTGGTTTGGCCAAAATGTGTTTAACCCTATAATGACTATATATGTTTTGATAAGCCATCTTGAACACTAGATAATCTATCCTGTCATAGAACTTGATATAAACTACTACACTGATACCGAAAGCCACTCCTTTCAATCTAGTGTCCTTCATTTCTGAAGGGAGCTATTGAGCCGAGCCCAATAGTCCTCTGGCCAACTGTCAGCACAGCTGATAAGACTACAAAAGAGTCAGTCACCGGCGGCATTGTGCAACCCAACCACAACAAAAGAAGACACGGGTAGTTCTCACTGCCTATCCATCTAAAAATATCTACTCTGTGAGTGAAAAGATCCCAGCTTTACTTTCAAGGCCTTAAACCGCGGTACGGGTGTCAGGGACGCCAGGTCTTTGTGTTCACGCCACATGGGTCATGTCCAAACAAATCGGCCAGCAAACCCTGTGACTGGCGCACCAATCAGAGGGTGAGTGATGTGAGAAGAGTATTTTCTTTTTTCATTTAAGGTAGTGACAGATGCGCTGGTGGTTACATAGGTAATGAGAACCATTTGTTCAGCTCCACCGCAGGGGAAGGATTCATCCAGATTTATTTTTAGGAACAGAAATGGTTCAAGCAGGCCCTTAGGTCTCTTTTGACTGTCTTCTATTCTACCTATACGTCTCCTTCTTGCCTCTTGAGTGTTATTCTCTGTCTATAGTACCTGCAGCATCCTCAGGAAGCCGTGCCATTTGTGCTTGAAGATTTTACCGTTTCATTTGAAAAGGTTACTGCGGAACTCATTCATTTTTTTCCCCCCTTCAGGCTGAAAATACCATGTTGCAACTGCAATCGATATTAAGGTATTTATGTGACTCCATCGATATCTCTAATTGTAAATTCATGACAGATCCGCTCGGATATGGTGATGGGGATTCTTCAAACCATCAGATCCATGTGCTCAGAAGCAGTGTATAAAGTCTGTAATTGCCATATTTAAGCAAAAAAGAAGATACCTTTATGGCAAATGACTAAAGTTAAATAAGCTCATTGGAAAAACATAATAAGTATTAAATAAACTGATATTAAAACTACTTAGGTATCAAAAGTACATGCAAATAATTATAAAAGTCACAGATTATTGTATCAATGGCAGTCAATGATTGGATCTAGGTCTATGTTATAGGTAAGAGTTAAAGAGATTGTTGGTCTTGGGGTTAATCTTAGTTAAAGTTTATAAATATACTTTTGTCCATTATTTCTGGGTACTTTTCGCCTGCTGTTTTATGAATCTTGTGAATTCAGACACAGTACTCTACCGTCCAGAAGTATATGAATTTTAGAACATTAAGCTTATGTTGGAATTTTAGTTTGGATACATTTCACTAAAGAATTCTAATTGAAGATGACAGTTATAGGCGTTTAAAACCAACATGCACCACCTCAGTTCCCAGAATTTTCTAATATATGCAGTTTATTATGTAACTGATATATTTAAAAACTAATATCAATATTTATCTTGCTAAATTAAAGCAAAATCATGTATAAATTTTTAGAGAAATATGTAAGTGTTTCTCTAAAAAAATATGTAAATATGTAAATACGAAAGGGAGCCAAAGTTCTGAACTTTACCCATCCCTCTTATACACACACTTTTAGCACCTGGCATAAAACCCCAGAGAATGCCTTCATAACACTGAGACTCTTTTTTTCATGAACACCTTCTTTTCCCTCACTTTTTCATTAAGTGCCCTGCACAATCAATAGACTCTCAATACAATTTCCACCTTTCTTATTTTGAAGTACTTGCACGGCACACAAAAGATTCACTGTATCTGTATGGCACATGCTGACTATTGAAGCCCAAACACATGTGCAGAGTCACACATACACACAGTAATGAGTGAGAGGAAGCTGAAAGAGCCCTATTCAGATGTCGGGCGTCTGCGGGGAGCTGATCTCATTCTGTGGGGTGTCACGGGGCAGGGCCGCTAAGATTACTGCATAATAAATGGAGCCGGAGCAAAGGCAGCTGTTAATTACCAACGTGTCCGTTCAATGGGTTTCTCTTGTCCCCCATCATGTCCCTTCTTTTGTGTCTTTAACCCCTCACCTCCATTTTCTTTTTTTTCTCCATCATCTAAAGGTTCAGCCTTTAAAAAAAATGATGCAGAGTCAGACAGACGTGCAAAATAGCAGACTCAGTATATTAAATTCTGATATTCCATCGATTATTATCAATAATAATAATAATAAAATGTTAAAAAGCTTGTGACCTTCAAAAAACAAAAATGTTAAAAATCCCCTCCTTGGACATAAAAGTATCTGTAGTTGAGAGCAAAGGATGTACATTATCTGTGTAATTAAGGCTTTATTGCACTGTAAAAAAATGACTGTGAATTTAACGGTAACAGACTGTAAAAATGCTACAGTAAAAACCTGTTAAATGGTTAATGGTAAGTTCCCCTACTATATACAGTGAAAAACTGTATTGGACATTGCATCTAATTTTACAGTAGTATACCGTTTTTGGAAGTGGAAAAAGAACGTATAATTTACAGTGAGTAACCGTAAATTGACATTCCCAAAATTCCCTGTGTTACATTTCAAATTTGATGTTTTTTTTGTTGTTGATGAAATAACTGTTTCTTAGTTTTTTCTTAGCAGTTTTGTGCATTAGGTTTGTATGTTACATCTAATGTTGTTAAATTAATGTTTATTGCAATATTTCAGTTTCATGTGTGTTACCATGATGGTGTTCAGTGTTTGTGTGAATGACACTGTGCACCTTCTATATATGTTGTGATGGGCTTTGGTTCATCATATGACTTTCTCATCACCACCTGCTTTTAGTGGTTATCAGTGTATTGCAAAGGTACAAAACAGATTTCAGTACTTCACAATAGGTTGGTATATTAACATTATATCAGTTAATGAAATGGCGGTATTTAAATGTAAATTTAAGTTAAAACAGTAAAACCTAAAATGTTGCTACCGTATTGTTGTACGGTAAAATTCTGGCAACCACAGCTGTCGTTTTTTTACCGGAAATTTTACGGATTTTTTTTTTTTTAACAGTGTGATTTTAACAAATGACTTGCTTCTTGCGTCAGACCAAGGCTGTGTCTCATTGCTCCATATTTTCCTATAAGTTTGATTGCATCATATAATAATTGCTGTTAATATTATTCATCGTCTGGTTTATTACGTCTTAAATTGATTTTTCCGTACTGCTGGTTCGTCTGGTAAGAGGAGAACTGGCCCCCCGACTGAGCCTGGGTTCTCCCAAGGTTTTTTCTCCATTCTGTCACCGATGGAGTTTTGGTTCCTTGCCGCTGTCGCCTCTGGCTTGCTTAGTTGGGGACACTTCATTTCCAGCGATATCGTTGACATGATTGCAAAGATACTATTTAAACTGAGCTGGATGTTGACATCACTGAATTCAATGATGAACTGTCTTTAACTGAAAAATTAGTGTTTACTATTGTCATTTTGCATTATTGACACTATTTTCCTAATTAATGCTGTTCAGTTGCTTTGACACAATCTGTATTGTTAAAAGCGCTATATAAATAAAGGTGACTTGACTTGACTTGATGTATTTTATCCTTTTTTTCCTGCCACAGAGAATAATGCAGTTTGTTGCTAAATTATATTGCCACATAAACAACAAAAGTCTTTTTTTACTTTTACAGTCAACATTCATTGAATTATTGTAAATACTAATTAGCTTCATCCATGATTTCAATGTGGTGACGTCCACTCAGAAAATGCAAAGATTAGTACTTGTCAGGGTTCTGTCACTTCGGTCTTGTGTAATTCATGGTTTTGTGACAGAGCCCTGACACTCGCGTCATGTCATTGTTTTCATGTGAGCGTGCGGCTTCGAGTGTGCTCGAGCCGTGCGCTCTCGTCTGCATGTACTGTTTCATGTTGGAGCGTGGTGTTCAGATCCCGGCACTCATGTCTTGAGTTTCGGGTTCGTGTCGGGGTCCGGACACTCGCGCTCCATGTTCTGTCTG
This sequence comes from Sinocyclocheilus grahami, assembly GCF_001515645.1. NCBI lineage: Eukaryota > Metazoa > Chordata > Actinopteri > Cypriniformes > Cyprinidae > Sinocyclocheilus > Sinocyclocheilus grahami. The sequence goes on from NW_015505624.1 coordinate 660,879, forward strand.
TTGTGGGAGCGTGCGGTCTCGAGTTCGCTCGGCCGTGCGCTCTTCTGTCCACGTGTGTTTTGTGAAGCACGCGGTTTGTGTTCAGCCACGTGCTTTTCTTGTTGTCTTGTGTGAACACGCGGCTTATGAGTTTTCTCATTAGCTGCGTGTTCGTGTCTCTTGTTCTAGCACATGGCTTGTGATTTGTTTTGCTGGCCATGTGCTTGTGTTTTGTTTTGTGTGAGCACATGGCTTTTTGTCTTTGATTCGGTGTGCCATGTGCTCATGTCAATTGTCTTGACCCCTCCCATCTTGTTACCTGATTATTAGTTAATTTGCCCCACATGTGCTCCCTCGTTACCCTCCTCATTTGCTCTCCATTTATTCTCCTTGTGTTTGCAGTCCTGCGTCCGTTCGTTGTCGTTATTTCCCCCTGGATGTCTTCGTCAATCCCTGGATGTGTCCAGATCCTGCCTTGCCTTGCCTTGTCTTGCCTTGCCTTGCCTTGCCAGCCTGTTTTTCCCCCTCGGGGTAGTTTTTGTTGCTGTTTTGTTTATTTTTATTGTCATTAAAAGCCATTTTCTGCAATACTGAGTCCTCGCTCCATCCCTCTACCCGGATCCCTGACAAGTACTGAGGTAATGGTACAATAAAATATTCATAGTATAACAGGCTAATTAAATATATGATGAAGCAACAAACGAAAACATCCATGGAATTCCAATCAATGAAATCTATTTTAAGTATCTTCTAAAAGCAGGAAAACTGTTAAAAACAATCAATATGTAATCTCTTTACCCTATACTATAAGCTAAATTGTGTCACTTTATCCACTTTAATGCACGTTCTTAAATTCATCTCTTGTGAGTTGCAGTGGGCAACTCAGGCATGTGTCTTAATATTCGCTGCTGTAATTTACCTGCTGTTATGAACTACATCAGCCTCCATCTGCCTGCACTCACAAGGTGAAAATAGAAAAGCCGTGCTGTGCTCACCGGGAGAAGACCAATGTGGTGTGTTATTAACTCCTGCCCATGACATACACACAAGACACAACAATAGAGAGCAAAAAAAGAATAAAGGAGTGTATTTAACAAAAGTGTTTGATGTTGCTATTTTTAATCAATTTAGTAATTTGAACAAATCTTTAACCTTAAGTAATAAACTTGTCATGTTACTCATCCCAGAACATGTGTGCTACAAACATGAATGAGACCTCAGATCATGCCCTTTGTTGAGAACTAAAAAACACCCATATCACCTTAGTAGATCACCATGTTAAAAAGTGTTGTCAAGACCAGCTCATTAGAGTCCAGGCTGAAATCTAGTTTACCAAGTCAAGACCCAAAGAGGGTCTGAACGATTCAGTGAACATGCTTTCCTTTGGGGTGAATGTAGAGTCACATAAACTTTTACAACAAGACCAAGTCCAAATGCTCCCAACTCCATGAACAGACCAAAACCATGAAAGGTACTCAGATGGGACTTGAGATAGATTCAATACCGAGTCCAGTTTTGAGTACTACAACACTGCTAAAATTGCACAGATTATCTTCGAAACCATACAGCAATATCCTGGCCACCATTTAGGACACCCTACTAACACTTTCACCTTTGTTAGACTGATGAATGCTTCTGATCTGTCACTGTGTATCTGGCTTGCATAAAAGTTATTTTAATTTCCTCTAATTAAGCTTGATACACACACACCAGGAAACTATTACTGAATTCAAAAGAATGCAGGTAAAACTACTTTTAAATTGCATCCAAATAAAGTTTTACACAAAAGTTTAGGAAAGTTCAGACATTTTTTATCCCACTAATCATAAAACACAAGAATGTTTAGATTACAGATATGTAACTCCACATTTGTCTCCATAATTAGGTCCAGAGGGGAAACTTGAGTTTTTTCACACCCAAATCCCTCATTTCAGACAGCAAGCCAAACCAGTTTACCTTTATTGTTTTTGTAGATGTAGATGATATATGGACAATTAAAATGTATGTAAATGAAGACATCTGTTCCTTTTTAAAGGCATTTGGCCTAAAACCACGTGTGATCCATTCTTCAGTGGACTGTGGGAATTTTTTAATATATACTGTAGTCATGCAACATATGGAAAGCAGTTGGTTCAATGACAAAGGAGCCAGTGTAGATTTGCTCAGAGTACATGACTGCCAAACTAAGGCTGCGAACAAGGTAAGTTATTTTATTTAGACACACAACCTGGTCAGACAGTGTGGCAGATGTCTCCTTTGGATTCCACAACCTGAAGATGTTTGGTGTGTCTGTAGCTCAGCAATTCACATATGGAATTGCATATTAGAAACGTCATATATACACTGATCAGTCACAACATTAAACCACTAACAGGTGAAGTGAATAATATTGATTATATCCTTACAATGGCACCTGTCAAGGGGTGAAATATATTTGGCTGTAAGTGAGCAGTCAGTTCTTAGATCTTATGTGGTGGAAGCCAGAAAAAAATGAACGTTCAAATGACAAAATTGAGATTACAGCTTTGAATTCCAAATCACTAAAAAATATTTTTCATATCAAGAAAATGTGGTGCTTGCTTTTTCTAAACGCACCCTTATAGTGCTGTTCCGTGGTATGTTTCTCAAAAGTGCTGTTAGCCAACTATTATTGTAAGTTCCATTGTTACCAACATTATTCAATGATTCTGTTTATCTTGGAAACCATAGTTCGACTGAGCAAACAGGACACAAAAACTTGTGATATATGAAGCTGTATCTTCCACATTTTTATATAAATTTAAATGTACATACATTTCTTTCTATATACACTGAACAAAATTATAAACGCAACACTTTTGTTTTTGCCCACATTTTTCATGAGCTGAACACTTGGCCCACTCCAAGCAGGGCTCGAATAAGTGACAGCCAGTATGGAAGGTGGACGCGCTAACAAGAAAGCTACAAGGTTTACTGCGCAGCACTACTAGCTGGCCTCTGTTACACCCATCATACCACTTGGCAGGTGAAAATACCAGGTCAAAAGTGAGATACACCTGGACATTTAATGCGTTTTTACTGATCAAATAGCAATCTGATTTGTTAAAACTGTTCCATGTACACTTTGCCACATTAATGTGTCTGCAAAGCAAATATAAATCTGGTCATCAATCTGAGTTCACATAAAGAAAGCAACAAGTATGAGCTGCATTTTATTTATCATTAGCTAAGCTCAAGATCACAGACAGCAATAGTAAAGAGAGCTGCATCAGCACTGGTAAAATAATTTAGTCTCACTACTTTTAATGAAGATTATTGTGTTGAGCGTCTGTCATATCTGGATATAACATGTCATATTGGCTCTCACACATTTATTTTAATTTTTACACATGGTCTTTTTACAAATATATAGCTATCTGATCAGAAAAAAAGTGAAGTGACCAGGTGTAAACAGGCCCATTATGTCCATAGCACAAATGCTGTTGGACATCTACTAGGTATTGTGTTAGGGTTTGTATGAGCAAGAGTAATAATAATATTCACACAAGTGCCACCAATAAGCCATAAAACTTTGTTTTTCATTGTGTATTTGTAACTACAAGACAGATTTACTTCTGGATACCAACCTTGCTTCAAACGCAGCAGCATTGTAGAACATGACACATAACCTGAAAGAAACCACGAAGAACATTGGTAAAGAGCCATTGCATGTCTATTTTTGGCTCCAATTGGGGAATCCAGCAAAGAAAGTCACTGTGATGCCCCTGAAGACAACATCATGATGTTGTTAACTAGGAATCCATCTTAATTAGAGTTTTCTTTTACCACAAACACAAACAGCCAGTAAATGAAGTTCAGGCTGAGCTGATTGTGACCTGAGCTCAGGGTTCCTGTGGGCTGAATATGGCCTCTCAGTGGCTCTATGGGAATGAAAGCTGACTAGGGCCCAATTGTGATTTATGTCAGCCAGAGTTTGTGGAGCAGCGGGTTGCCAAGAGAAGATGAATACAAGACCCAACTGCAGGAGACAATCTGATTACACCACACGGCGGCCTTTCATCTTCATTTCACCACACCAAGGCCCAGTCCAATGGTGATGGGGGAAAGCCCCTGCAGTTGCCTAAAAAAAAAGGTTAAGGTTATGAGGATAGCAGAAGAAGGGACAGAAGTGTTCTAATCACCATTCCTAAGGTTATGGGATGAATATGATTTACAGCTTGACAGCTTGACATTGGATCTGGCATCTATTTTAGAAGATTCTCATGCCTGGGGGATCTTAATAAAAAAAAAAGGAAAACTGATGATTTGATGGTCTTAGCTGGTTTAGCTGGTCAAGTCAAGTCAAGTCACCTTTATTTATATAGTGCTTTTAACAATACAGATTGTGTCAAAGCAACTGTACAGCATTAATTAGGAAAATAGTGTCAATAATGCAAAGTGATAATAGTAAACCAAAACTCCATCTGTGACAGAATGGAGAAAAAACCTTGGGAGAAACAGCATTTTTCCTCTGGCCAGACAAAACCAGCAGTTCAATTCTAGGCTGCAGCAAAGTCACATTGTGCAGAGGACTCAACTGGCTCCTGTGGTCCCCTAATGTGGCCAATAACATGGATGGGTTTAGTATGGTCAGTCTGCTAGTCTCCTAGCCTGCCCTGAGCAACTGAAAAGTGCCTCCAAAACCATCTAAATTGATCATGCGTTGAACTGTATTCTCTGTACATACAGTATGATTTTAAAAAAAGTGTAATTATAAAAATGTGTCTAATACTTTTACTCAAAATGGTGTATTTTCCAAAAACATCTTAAACCAAACTAAGGCATGAAAACAAGTTCTACGAACCTTCAAAATTGGAATCTGGATCTGACATTTTAGCAGATTCCTCACGTCTTACACCTGGGGAATTCTGCTGAATATAAATTGGGGTTTGCTGGTCTAACCTGGTTTAAGCTGGCTCTCAGTCTAGTCAAGTTGGTGTTTAGCTGGTATATATGGTCAGCCATTTGTTCTCACTGCCTGACCAACTGTATGGTCAGACCCCTCTAAAACCATAAAAACAGACCAGCCTAACAAGACTGGCCAGGCCGGGAGACCTGAGGCTGACCTCATATTTACAAATGAACACAGCTAATTATTCAATAATAAAAATTTATATACCTTGGGTCAAGGTTGCAATGATATCATTGTGGCCTTTACTTTAAGTAAAATGGACCAACAGACACTCTCTCAGTTTTATATTCCTCAACGACTCAGAGGACACCATTTTTCGTGGCATGCACATGGCCCTGCAGGTGCATTAACAGGTTATTGACTCAACCTTGAGCATAGTGCTGAAAGATGTGATTGCCTCGACTCCCTTCACACAGATCAAAGCTCTACTGTTTGAAGCTGAGTAGACCACAGAGACCATGAGCCAGAAAAAAAAGACCTCCGTATTAAACATAAATCACTTAGCTGAATGGATGTCTTACCGGCAGTGACACAATCTAACAGGCTAGAGTTAAAAAGATTGTGAAAATGCTGATGGCTAATCTAGAGGATCCGTGAACAGTCTGCAGTTTACTAACCTGCTAGAAGACAACGAGACACGGGTCACCAGCAGTCATTGGGAAAAGTCCCTTCCAATGAGGATACTGTCACCAGCTGACAGGGAAACTATTGAAGGGTTAAGAGGTGTATGCAGGGAGCAAAATGGAATTTTTACCTACCAATGGTGGGTAAAGTACAGAAATTTACTGGCTATAAATATTTATTACCTGACATGAAACTGTATTTTGCATTTTTATTACAAAATATAATATATATTTGTGTCCCTATAAAAATAACATTATTCTTTCTTGCATATCTGTGACAAAATCATCTTTCAGACACACTTGTCAAAAACATCAGGACACGTTGTGATTTTGTTACAAATATTTTATTTTGGTACGTTAATGTGATAACTGTATGCAAATTCTCAATACAAAAATCTTGCATCCTAGATAAAAGTTTTGGTAACAATTTACAATAAGGTTCAATCACAATCAGTTTTCAGTTTTCAGTTGTGATTGCATTACATCGCATAAATTAACAATGCAGCAAACCATTTAATAATTTATAAATAGACTTTTGTTTATTGTTAATTCATTTACAGTATGTTCATAATATGTTAACTAAAATGTATAAACTATAAATTTACTTGAAATGTTAGAATGTTTTAGAACACTGTATGTCGAAATTAACATGAATTATAATTCATAATGAATGCTGTAAAAATATTGTTCATAGTTGATTGATGTGTAATGCACAAACGAATGTCAAACAAATTGAACCTTACTTTAAAGTGTTACCAAGCTGTTATCCGATGTGCCAGTGTATTGTGCAAAATATAATTTCTTTAGTAGTTTCTAAGTGCGATTTGTCAGTGTTCATTTTTGACCTTTGCTCTACCAAGAAAGGGAATCTTCAAGCCATTTATGGTCATCTTCATTTCTTCATTGTATCTTGCTTGGCCCACACTAAAAATATACAGCTTTCCATCTACACTAGATGCAGTGCTGTTAGTTTGAAGAAGAGACAGATTTTCGGTCGTACAAAGATACAGTATGAATCATCATTGTTGGTCTTATATACTGTCCATTTGAGAGAAGTTAAACTTCATTTGCTTCAAGAGAATGAATCATTTCTTTATTTTGCATTTGGTTACTCCTCCCAGACCTGAAAGCGGTACACCACATCTGATAGGATGTCCAGTGTTGCAGATGGATGCCATGACACCTCCTCAACAAGAGGGGCCATGAGAGATTGACTTACATACTGTACTGGACACTAGCCAGTGTGTCATGTCTTATTTCTGCTCAGCCGGAGGACCGTAATGCCAGTTGTGGCAGCTTCATAAGTGTGCCTTTGACACTTCATTGACTCCGGCTGCAGTGCGATGCTGACTGCGAGATTGAACCTGTTTGCAGTCAAAATCCCACATGACTTCAATAAGAACAAGGTCAATAAGTTTGACAAGGACCCACAAGATGTTTGCAGTGTCATTTACTGTACAAATGTATGACTTCTGCCTATCCAAACCAAACACTGACCCCTGTGATTCTTTTCCTTAATGTTTTGAATGTGTCAAGCTCTGATAAAGGGTTTCTTAATGTTCCAAATACTTTAATTTAGAAAGGAAGAATTCAATTGAAAGTGACAGAAAACACTATGCATTAATATAAAAAGTATTATAGTTTCCACACACACACACACGCACACACGCACGCACACACACACACACACACACACTCACACACAAAAGCATCACTACTGTTCTCAACAATAATACTAATAATAAATGTTTCTTGGGCATGAACATTTGAAAAAGTATCATAGGAAACAGTTTGACCCCCTTAAAATGTTTTTAAAGTAGATTTTTCATCATCTTTTTTCACTTGTAATTCAGCTAAATAATATATTCTCTGATAAAGGGTTTCTTAATGTTCCAAATACTTTAATTTAGAAAGGAAGAATTCAATTGAAAGTGATAGAAAACACTATGCATTAATATAAAAAGTATTATAGTTTCCACACACACACGCACGCGCGCGCACGCACACACACACACACACACACTCACACACAAAAGCATCACTACTGTTCTCAACAATAATACTAATAATAAATGTTTCTTGGGCATGAACATTTGAAAAAGTATCATAGGAAACAGTTTGACCCCCTTAAAATGTTTTTAAAGTAGATTTTTCATCATCTTTTTTCACTTGTAATTCAGCTAAATAATATATGGTTCAATATAACTATAGCAGCTGATCTTTCGCTGGATGTTTAGAAAGCCCAATGAGTCTAAGCGAGCCATCATTTTCACAGTTATTCTACTATACATGTTTAATGACACTGTTACTGTAAAGTAACTCCTTACTAAAGTTTCTCTTGACCAGTTAAAAGACTTTTTAAAAAGGAATGTTGCATATTATAAGGTCAAACTTGTCAAAACTGCCCTTATGCTACTAAATGACTCAGCCAAGAACATTCTACTCCCTCCTGAATTATCATCTGGATGGCGAGATCTCTCCAACTGTGCCCAACATCATTAGGGATTCTCTAGGTTTCTCTGCAGGCAGCATATCCATCATTAAGATTAATGCCTTACCACATTTCACATTCCTATTTTCATGGCAAGCCTCTGTCCAGCTTCTGGTTATTTTGACAGGGAACATCCAAAGATATCTAAATTCAACAGATTGTCCAAAAATGCACTTTAGTATGTTAGTATGACCAAAACATGCATGGCAATTTTCAATATTAAACTGTATTTCTAAACTATTTCATTTAGAACTTCCAGGCAAAAGGTCATAGATAATGTAGGCTGCAACAGATATTATATGAAAATATGTTATGATTTGATTTCACATTTTTGTTGACTTCAGGTAATTGACCTGTTTTCATTAAATAATATGCAATAAATACCACTTAATTTTTGTATTGGACTCAAACAATATATATCTGTTTAATTGTTTTAATAAAAAAAGAATAGTATTCAAAGCATGTTGCACCATATCTGAATAGACAATTTGTTGTTGTTCATTTATAACGTTCATTTATTTTCAATCTAATTATATTATAAATATTCTAATATTTAGGTTCTCTAACATCTCTGCACTGATTCTAAGTACAACATTAGCATTAACTGTGTAAAGTTCCAGTTCATAATAAAGTTGACATTCAATTGATGAGTGCCAGTTTTATTTACAGGCAGAGAGACAGATGGATAGTGAATTCATATTTGTGACCCTGGACCACAAAACCAGTCATAAGAGTCAATTTTTTTAAATTGACATTTATACATCATCTGAAAGCTAAATATATAAGCTTTCCATTGATGTATGGTTTGTTATGATCGGACAATATTTGTCCGAGATAAAACTATTTGAGAATCTGAAAAAAATCAAAATGTTGAGAAAATGACCTTTAACGTGGTCCAAATGAAGTCCTTAGCAATGCATATTACTAATCAAAAATCTAAACGTTTTGATATATTTACGGTAGGAAATTTACAAAATATCTTCATGGAACATGATCTTTTACTTAATATCCTAATGATTTTTGGCATAAAAGTCGATAATTCTGACCCATACAATGTATTTTTGGCTATTGCTACAAATATACTTGTGCTACTTATGACTGGTTTTGTGCTCCAGAGTCACATTTGTGGCATAACCAAAGCATATAAAAACGGCATAAGCCTTTTCATGTCCAACCCACACTTCTTCCTTCAATAGGTAATACCTGAAAGCGAACACAGCAAAGTAAACTGCACTTTGTCTCCTAACAAAAATGGTCACATATCTTTCTACTCACTACTTTCTACACACACTCGCTCTCTCTTCATGTGCCTCCTGTGGGCAGTGTTGTTTTATTGGGAACACCTGTACTGTCTGCACTAAATTAATTTCTAAAGGCCGGTGGTGAGGGAACTCCGCCACCCGCAATAAATTCAGCTCACAGGGGAAGCAACCAGGGGAATCAACTTTCTAAAGCTACACTGATGGGAGATGTAGTTCTTCTGACACACTGCACTATTTGTAAGTCTGAGAGTGTGTATTTATGCCAGGAGGAAGAGGAAAAGAGCTTTATGTAGAGACATATGTCATAAGAGGGGGAAAAAATATAAGTGAATTGAAGTGGTGCTATTAGCACAACAGCCCTGTAATCATCTTAACGCAGTGTCTTTTCATAGCCTGGCTAAACGAAAGAGCTTGGTCCTATAATTGAGGATAATATCCTATTATTTTAAAGCCTTCATGTACTTGGGATTGGCTCTGAGAGCTTTAGATATAGTCTTATGATCTGATAATGCTGCTCAAGGGCTTCTGGGTCGCCTATTTTAAGGATCATTTTGAGAGCAAATACAATGAAACCAGTACTATATAGTTCTCTGCGTAAAAAGCCATCTGAGCCTCTTCATGACAGAGAACCATATTTACAAATGAAAGCAAATGAGTAGAGCCCAAAATTCAGAGTTTACCATCCTTTTGTGAATAAGAATGATTATGGAGTGATATTGTTATGTCAGAATTATGTATTTGCAAATTTATTAGGAATAGGTGGAAATTAATGCTAATTTGGTGGAAACTTTAGCTGCCTTTTATGGAAGCTCAAACTTCATCATTTTGACAAATTAATCAAATTTGGACGAAAAAAAAATAACAACGGTAGCACTTTATTTTAAGGTGTCCTTGTCACACATGTTGCATGTACTTACTATTATAATAACAATAAATTATGCATAATTACATTCAAGTAACCCTAAACATATAGTAAGTTAATTAGTTTTACACCCTATTCACATAAAATTGCTTTATATATAATTTATTACAATGTTATTACTATTCATTCTTATTTGTTTAGTATTTCCAATGAGACTTCAGCAAAGCATAAAATAGATCAATAAAGCATCAATTATGCAATTAATGCACATCTTTTGTGCTCATATAGTTGTGTTAGCACTAAAAAGCTTCCTTTTGTCACTGGATAACAAATAGAAAGACAACAGTGTTAAACTGCCCAACACAATCTTCTTTAAAAAAAAAGACTAAAATGTAATTACTAAAAATTACAGCTTGATGTTCTTTAAAAGTCAGCACACAGACACATTTACAAGGAACATTTAAAATAGAAACATTTAGTGTGGAATCAAATATAATCGTTGCTGTTTTGATCATTTGCAGACCATCCGTTTGGGCTTGTAAAAAAAAAAGAAGCAATTAGCACAGCTTGTTTCCCTGAATTCATAGTTTGGAGACAAACACTGTTTCGTAGGACCTTTGATTCCCACAGTGGAACAGCAAAGCAGTATGTAAATACTGCAGCTTAAAGTGCTTTTTCCAGCTTCCTGTCACCACAGGAAGCACATATTCACCAGGTAGGGGGTCTTCAACATCACATAAAGAACAACTGCTGGGACAGCGGAGGGCCCAACACATCCAAAGTGGTTCAACCCTCTGAGAAGCAGCACTCATTCCAACCAACCAAAACTCCAATTTAAAAGCTCTCACCACCATTACAAATGCATCTCACAGAGCACAAGAGAGACCACACAGCAGCCGGCCAAATCTTTTCTCTCTCTCCTCAAGACAAGAGTGGCGGGTTTACTCGCTCTGTGAAATACATCGACCGTTCAGTAGAAATGAAGACTCGTGGTGTCCATGGGAGCCCCTCGAATGGAGACGAGGCCTTGTAGGGGGACCACTCCCATGGTGCTTTGTATCTGTAGCCGTGGTAGCTCAGAGCTGTCCAATGGGAGTTCTTATGTTCTGATTATCTGGTACAGCTTGCAAGGAGAGAAGCTGCAAAGACCCAGGCAGGAAGGTCGTAATGGGCCAAAGATGTGTCTGTGAACAATGGTGATCTCTTATTATGGCTGTGGGGAGATAAGCAGCGTTTCTTTTGCTTGGCATGGCATTAAAAGCACACTCGCTGTTTCTGGAGCGATCACGGCTGGTGAAGACTAGGAACAGCAGCCCTGCAGGTTCATGTTATTGCTGCATGAGAGTTTGATGCTCCGAGAGTGCCATATGGTGGTCACTTGATAAACTGCAGCAATGTACTACACTTCACTAGCCAGTAAAGATGAGAAAGTCAAGCAGATGAACCAAAGCTCATTACACAAGCTGCTTTTACGCAAGCAGAGGAGGTAAATTAAAACATATAGAAAGTGCTAAGTTTCATACACAATCAGCATACATGATGCTAAAATAATGCAATAGACACTAATGTAACAACATAAGATATAACATAAAACCCTATAGTACATAACTGCAACATATGTCAATGAAGTGTCACAACAGGAATTCTACGAATGTCAATTAACGATGACTTTATCATTTTTTTATTTCCTAAAACTCTAAATATTACAGTGTATAAACAGTGTTCTTGCATTAAATGTAAGGAGTTATTCATAGAAACTTAATTTTAACCAATTAACAGGTTGTTACCACAGAAGTTTTACAATATTTTACCATTAAGATCACAATCATTTTTTGTTAGACAAGTCTGGGCGGCTAATAGAGGCTACTGTAATTCTGTAGTAACACAGGAACTGAAAAAAAAAGATCAAATTCCACTTTTGCTCTGTTTCCCTTTTAAATAAAAGACAAAATGTAAAGACACGAGATGGCGAAACAGCTGTTTTATGGCAATTTAATTGTAGGCTACCAGATTTTCACCTCAGAAAAAGATTTACCTGATATGTTTCATGGCTTCCTGTATTTACAAGCTAAAAGATTGTTTCACACATCCTAAATCTATCTCCAAATGCAAGGGTCAGTGGATCCTTGAGTGAATTAAACACCTCTTTGTGGAGTTTGGTAGCTGAGGTTTGATAAATAGCCCTGATACGCAGATGAACTAATGTATGGCAGTGTGCTAGTGTTAGAGGCTGGGTGCAGCACATGCCCTCTTCCTTATTCAAAGGTAAAGAGACCCCCGGGTATCCAAGACAGTCAAGCGAGTCCACTGGCATGATGGGAACGAGAAAGCAGGACTCATCCGTTGGGAATCCCATGCTTGGTTCCAACTCGAAGGAGGAACTTAACCCATGCTTCCTCACCTCTCTGCTTCCTGACAGACAGTAGTTATTAAAATTTCATGACAGAAGTGACAAATGTTTGTTCCACTACACCATGTTCCATTTAAAACATGTTTGGTGCTGCTACACTGTCAAAATCATTTTTAAGAAATATTTTTGTTATGTTTTACAGTACACATAACTTAGCTGTCTTATAACAAGAAATTGTATTTGAGTGCTGTCAAACGATTAATCGCGATTAATCGCATCCAAATAAAAGTTTTTGTTTACATAATATATGTATGTGTGCTGTGCATATTTATTATGTATATACAGTATAAATACCCACACATGCATGTAAATATTTCAGACAAATATGTTGTTTATATATTAAATATATTTATTTATAATATAAATTATATGAATTTAAATATAGACATGTAAAATATAGACATGTGAATACATGTAAATATTTTCAAAATATATACTGTATATGTGTGTATTTATATATACATAATAAATATACACAGTACACACACATATATTATGCAAACAAAATCTTTTATTTTGGATGCGATTAATCACGATTAATCGTTTGACAGGACTATACAAATTATTTTAAACTTAGAAATGTATCAAAATTGCATAAGATATTTAGACCTTTTTTCCATAAAAAGTTTTTACATCTAACAAATCTTCGTGAAGATAATGCTTAAAAGTCTTAATATCCCATACAATATTGTTTGGCAAACACCTTTATTTTTTTAATGTTTAGATTACTTTCTATCTATCTATCTATCTATCTATCTATCTATCTATCTATCTATCTATCTATCTATCTATCTATATATCTATCTATTTATTTATGTTTAGCTTCTCAAGAATTTTTTTCTTGTTTTAAAAATGATGTGTACTGGAAAACAAGAAAAAAATACTTATTAAGTTTGCACACAACACATAGCCATTTTTGCCATTATTTATTATTTCCCTACCTTTTCTTTTTTAAACGTTTAGATTATTTCCTTACCTCATCAGCATTTTTTTAGATTCATGCTTTAAATAAGAAAGAAAAAAGTCCATGGAGTAAAAAACTGTTTAATTCAAAATATAAATTCATAATGTCTTATCTTATATATCTTAATAAGATATATAATATATTATATACAGTATCTATCTATCCATCCATCTATCTATCTATCTATCTATCTATCTATCTATCTATCTATCTATCTATCTATCTATCTATCTATCTATCTATCTATCTACAACTTCATGCTGTTTAGCTATATATATATATATATACACACATATACAAAGTACATATAGCTAAACAGCATGAAGATATTATATATGTTTAGCTTCTAGAAAAAAATTAGATTTTTGTTTCTTGTTTTAAAAATGATGTGTACTGGAAAACAAGAAAAAAAAAATACTTATTAAGTTTGCACACAACACATAGCCTTTTTTATTATTTTTTGCCATTGTTCATTATTTCCCTACCTTTTCTTATTATTCTTTTTTCTTCTAGATGCTTGATTTCCTGGAGGCAAGTCTTATGAGTTGTTTGAAGGAAGTTAAAAGTTTAAAAATTCCAAAATATGTATTTTTGGGACAGACCTTACATCAGTTGTGACTATGTTGCCTTAAAATAGAGCCACAGGCAGCTCACTAGGTTTTGGAAAAGATCACTAGTGTATACACAGTCAACCTGCATTCAGAAAAAGGTCTAGAGGCCACTGGGTAGCATCTGGCAGAGACAAAAGCAATTCTAGCAGCCCTCTGACTCTTCACTGGAGTCTTCCATTCCATCATGCTGTGACATAAGCCAGCCTCCAGAAAGATTTCATCCATAAACTCCCTCAGTTTGGTCTGACGTGTCTAGCCATCTCAAAAACAAATAATAAAACCTTCTCTGTTTGGGTGACAGCAAGAATTAAAGACACTGACAGGCCCCAAAGAGCAGAGCAGGGCGTCTCGTTTCTGACAGCATGTGACAATGCGACTCTCAACACTTCAGAAGCTCATGCTTATCATGACGGGTATACATCTGTACAGACACTTTTGGCAACTTGGTAATTTCTCAACATCGCTTAGTTATGAACAAAGCAGTGTGGGAAATGATGCTGTCATAGATTTTGCAGCACTGCGTGGTCCCGACAGGATTTCCCGGGACTTTTTTCCTGATTATTGCAGCACAGTATGACAGAATTTGCAGTGACATTTCTGACAAATTGCTACTTGCTACATTTTTTGTGTTGTTTTGCAGTGAATTTCGCCAATGATCAATCTAAAATTGTGTAATTAAAGTCGGTAACAGAGGAGTTGAATTACCAGTAAGTATTATAATGCATAATAAATCTAAGAATATACACACACAGTATTTATTTATTTACACTTTTTGAAGCATGAAGGTCCACTCCTATTGCTCAAACAATAAACTAAATCATTATCAGGACCAAGGTCATGGGTTCGATTCCCAGGGAAAGCAGGTGCTGATACATTAAATGTTACTTTGGAGAAATTGTCTACCAAATGTAGACGTAAACATAACCGTCAGTGGGGTGTAAGCAGATTGAAGATTGTACAAATTCATATGAATTAGCCACCAATTTTCCAAAAAATAAAATAGTTACAAATTTCCATGAGATTGTGTTGATCAATCTGATTGTTATCTGTCAACTGGAACACAATAATAAATTACATTTCAGTTTGTCTTCAACAATCCTTCTCATATGCCCTCAGAACAGTTGCAATATATGGCATAAGTCACATAAGATCCTTTGATCATATTTTGGTGCAAGAAATAAACAATTTCTTCTTTGTGATCTGTCTATTTCAAGGACTTCTTTATAAATAATGATATACCCTGTTGAAAAAAACAGCATATGCTGGTTAGGTATGTTTTGACGCTGGGATGCTGGTTTCAGCTGGTCCTTTGCTGGTTTATGCTGGTCCTTTTGCTGGTTTATGCTGGACAAGCTTAAACCAGCAAAGGACCAGCATAAACCAGCAAAGGACCAGCTTAAACCAGCAAAGGACCAGCTTAAACCAGCATCCCAGCGTCAAATCATACCTGACCAGCATATGCTGTTTTTTTCAACAGGGTAGTCTGGTCTATTTCATGTTAGGCATTTATTTATAGTCCATTGTTTATCTAGGCCTACCTATTCTCGTGCACAAAGTCATATCAAATACCATATTTAAACCAACAGACATAACTACAAAATTTACACTTGAGGCCATTAAAAGGTGTTCAGATGTCTGCGAGAAGGTTAGCAGCTCTTTCAGCACAACTTGGCTAACAGCTGTGCCTCGTGTTTCCATTTCGACTTAAACATCTGTCGATAAAAGCCCAGTGGTCCCTTGCCTCTGATGTGTACGGCACATAAGATCATTAAAAACAGACATCTATCACCCCATGTGCAGCAGTGCAGCAGGCATGACGGGTAAACAGTATGCTAGCTCATTAGCAATTGACAATGCAGACAGTGTCGGCTTAAAGCTGCCATCAAGAATGTGAATGCAATGGATTTATTCCCAGAGCGAAATCAACAGTGGAATTAATTCTCCAAACGGGGAGGATGAGCTAATGTTGAAATACGATTCATTTATTCATAAGTAACCTTCAACACCAGGCGTGAGGTGACAGTGAGATGACGAACCAATCAGTGTGGAGATTTTCTCAGTCTGTCTCAATATTCACCCTTCTGAACCTGACAGAGAGAGAAAGAAAGAGAGAGAGATTGTTATCATAAAAAACATAATCAAAAACATAGTTTAATTAAATTTTTGACCCTGGACCACAAAACCAGTCATAAGTTGCATGGGTATATTTGTAGCAATAGCCAACAATACATTGTATGGGTCAAAATGATTGATTTTTCTTTGATGCCAAAAGCCATTAGGGTGTTGAGTAAAGATCATGTTCCACGAATATATTTAGTAAATTTCCTACCATAAATATATCAAAACTTAGCATATAGCATTGCTAAGGACTTAATTTGGACAATTGTATAGGCGATTTTCTCAATATTTAGATTTTTTTGCATCCTCAGATTCCAGATTTTCTAATAGTTGTATCCCAGCCAAATATTGCCCTATCCTAACAAACCATACACCAATGGAAAGCTTATTTATTCAGCTTGATGACTTGTTTATTCAGGTGATGTATAAATCTCAATTTAAAAAAATGGACCCTTATGACTGGTTTTGTGGTCCAGGGTCACATTTAACATTTAGTAAAGGGTTAAGGTGAACTGAGATTCCCAAAAATGTTTCCCAAAACAAAAATTTGTCAGCCAACTATGGTTGCAAGTTCCATTGTTATCAACGAGCATTTGCAAACATCATTGTAGAGTTGTGCGGTTGGAACAGAATTGGACCTGTGGTTAGAATCATAGTTTAAATCGTAATTGTACAATGCTATCATACTTTGTATTAGCTAGTTTTATTGTAAATAAAAAAATAGAAATTTCGGTAACACTTTCTATGAAGCCCGTATTTATAATACATTATAAGGGTATTATTAAGGCATTATAATGAATGCATAATGCATTATAAAAAAAACGTATAATATGTTGTATCATCTCATGAATATTCATAAGAACAGTTTTAATATATTATAATATTTACTTATTTGTGGTTATAGCTTTTAAGAGTATGATGATTTATAACACAATGAACACATTGCATCCACTTTTACAATGGATTAAATTTCTCATAGTTATAATGACTTGAACGTTGACTTGAACGCACTGTAGCGTCTGGACTAATCAAACACACAATATATATTTTGTTAGCTAAATTTAACAAATACTCTGTAACACCCCTCAGTTAACAAGCCATATGAGGACCTTAACAAATCGGTTATTCATTAGATTAACAAATCGTCACAGTCCCCTCACCCAATAAACTGGGTGCCAGGATGTCTGCAACGACACCAGGCCCCCCTGGTCCCCATGGCAACTAATGCTGATATCACTGGTTTTATGACCCACAGGAATGTAAGTAGGGAAAATCACTGCATGTTCCACAGCAAGAGGCACAATGCACAGTAGAAATTGACTTTTCTACTAATTAATTCATAGATAAACCTTTCTTTGAATAAACAGTGTATCATTCAGGTCATGGTGTATGTTGTCTTAGATATTTTTAGACTGTTTTATGCAGGCTTATGAGGGAACCACTCGTCCTATCATCCTTTCACTATATGTAATTCTACCTTGTTTAGTATCTATGAATTCGCCTTCTGATGATCAAAACAAGCGTGTATATTATATGTTGGTACATAGGCAATATACAGTGGGTACGGAAAGTATTCAGACCCCCTTAAATTTTTCACTCTTTGTTATATTGCAGCCATTTGCTAAAATCATTTAAGTTCATTTTTTTCCTCATTAATGTACACACAGCACCCTATATTGACAGAAAAACACAGAATTGTTGACATTTTTGCAGATTTATTACAAAACATTTGGAAATAAAGCAACAAAAAACAAAAGTAGCAATCACAAATGCCATAGAGCAATAATCCGACTGTAATTCAATCTCAAACTGATTCATTAGCAAAAGTTATTATTCCAACACCTCCGTGACATTTATTGTCCAGTGTCCTACAGTTTATTGTCAAAGTAACAGTTCGAATGACAAACGTGCAACAAGGTTTCACAAAACAGTTACGACTAGTTAGTTAATTTCTCCAATGATGCATCGTACTAGGTAGTTAATCAGGGAGTTGTGCGGGGAAATCAGCATCATGTCTGCAGTTATCAAAAGACAGTTATCAAAAGAAAAGTATGTATAATTGTACAATGAGACTCAACAGAGAAAAAGGAATATAGACAAGCAACTGGCTTTTTTCAGAGTGCACTGTCTTTAGGAACTTATCACAGATAAAGTGTTCAAATTGCTTTGTTGTTCGCATCACACTTTGATTTGTAGTATTTCATAGTTTTTTTTTTCCTAAGAAAAATAAAAATGTATGCCAAACTTTTTATTTTTAAAAACCTAAAAAACATTGTTTCAGGAGTTGCATCACCCAGACAATTTTATCCATGACGTTGTCCTTTGATGTGGATGTTCTTTTACCTATGACATATTACAGTTTTTTTTCAACTGCTTACACACAAAATCTTTATTTGTCACGCAATTTCTGACACTCAAACCCCAGGAGCACACACCAAATCTGCAAGACCATACACTAATTCTCTGCCTTTGACTTAAAAGACTTAAAACACTTTTTTTGCAAAACACAAGACACAATTCTCTATGTAACACACAAAAATCGAACAGGAATTAATATTACGGCAAAGATGTTTGCAAATGTTTGCTTTTGAGATGCGTTTGTGATATTTTTAATGCAGTGCTTCATTTTGCAAGAGATGTGCGGCATTTTGTATTTTGTGTGTGCAATTCTTGGATTTGTGTGTAAAGTTTAAAAAAAGAGGCAAAGTTTTGAAAATGTGTGTAAGCAGCTGAACAAAAAACTGTAACAACAATCAATAAATAATTTACATGGGTGTTGATAGACAAGTAAAGGAAACACTTTCTGGACACCAACACCAATAGCTCTTACACCTGAAAGGAATCACTCTTTTCAAATCTGATGGCTCTTCAGCTCCAGTGGCCTCACGGGATTTTAAAAAGTTTCTATTGGATGCGCATTTCAGAATCTCAGCAGAAGTAGAAGGTGTAAGTTTTGCTGGCTATTTTTTATTTTATTTTTTATTTTATTATGATTATTTATTTATTTATTTATTTTAATGTGTGTGTGTGTGTGTGTGTGTGTTTTACAGCCAGTAACAAAACCACAATACTGTGTGGCCTACCTACTACTGCATATACAGGAAGTTGGCATATGTTTTGGAAATGGGGATTAAAAACATGAGGGGAAAAATTTATTGTAACATAGACTAGCTGGTTGCTAATGTGTTCTGGGTGTTTGGTTACAATCAGGTCAAAGTAATTTTTTTGTTTTATAAACATCCCTAGCTTGAATTTTGTGTAAAGAATAAATGACATGAATATTCATATGATATATGAATATATATCTTCTTTACACAAAATAGGTTTTCTATAACTTCATAACTGATGATCAGAACTGCACATCAAAGGCTCTCCATCAGAGTCTCTACTCAGCTCCACAGGGCAGATTTTTCTTCTCTGCTCTCTTGTAACAGTCTGTTAGATGCCTTTTAGATGTCTCTCTCAGTAGGCCCTTCAAAGGTTCTTCAGTCTTTTTTTTTTTTTTCTAGTTCACATTTTATATAATGCTTTACCATTTTGAATTCCTTGTAATTGTTGGTTGAGCAGCATATGGGACAACAAAGTTCATTGGACAAACTGTACTCATTGGACAACAAACTTTCTTTTTTTATGAATTCTATTTTGTATATCTATTCATGTTTCGTCATCATTATTGAAATGGTCATTGTTTTTGTGTATGAAAATACTTGGTAGACAATCTAATGATATAATTATTGTAATTTTGTTTTATATTGTCCTGTTAAGCTTCATTGTTGATAGCTACCTTTTGTTAGTAGTTTGTTGTGAAACCTTTTTCAAACATCAAATGAGTCGATGCTGATTTGTATCTTCACCAACACAATTTACATTTATTATTTTAGGTGTCTTAATTCAATTTTTACATGTTGGGTCATGAAATTACTAGCACGGTTCTTATCTAGATATTCTATCAGATGTTATTAAGTGTCATGCATCAGCTCTTGTGTGAAGTTCCTGTGTCCCTGTGCTGCTGTTGCCACTTTTAACATTTGTCCGTAAAATATGGGTGACTCATAAGTTGTCAAATGACTATGGCATGGCCTCCAATGCAATTGCAGGGTCACCTCTGCCACACAGATGATGATTGCCACATCATTCAACAGCCCAGCATCAATCTGTGCGTCCGTTATTGGCCTCCAGAGATGTCCCAAACCCTCTGTCACGTCCTTTTTTCTCCCCTCATATCCCTCGGCCTCTCCTCTCTACCCTCTGATCATCTAGTCTACTCTCCATCAGATGATGATGGATCTGAAGCGTCAAAAAATCACCATGTTCCTCACCGTTTACAAACTGCCCTGTCAAAAGCAACATAAGAGGCCACGCTTGCCAAAAATACTCTGCCTCCATCATCATTTGAAACTTTCAAGTCATTATTCACCAGAAATCTTGTATTCTACAGAAGTTCGGAAACCTTATTCGTGAATCAAAAAAGCTTTGCACCTTGTTGCCATTGACACTAAATAACACTGATTCATGCCAAATGGATAATGTCATTCGAAAGCTGCCACGAGGAAGCACAAATTTTCATTTAATAAAATTTTCATACTTAAGTAAATGTAAAGATACTTTTATGGAAATTGACTCGAGTCAAGTTAAACTAGCAGATTAGTAACATACCCTTAAGCCTACTGTATCATATTTGAAACACAAATTTCTAAGGCCTATAAATCAACATGATAATTCTAAAAATGCCCCATTCAGATCTTGTAACACAGATCTATTTGTAAAGGTCCCAAATACCACACTTGTGTTCTTGGCCGGTTGAGAGTGCGTTCATGCAACAGGAAGTGCGGCAGACTGTTCTAGATCTTAAAGGGGTCATATGATGTTGCTAAAAAGAACATTATTTGGTGTATTTGGTGTAATGAAATGTGTTTATGTGGTTTAAGGTTCAAAAAACACATTATTTTCCACATACTGTACATTATTGTTTCTCCTCTATGCCCGCCTTTCTGAAACATCGCATCGATTTTTACAAAGCTCATCGGTCTGAAAAGCAAGGTGTGCTGTGATTGGCCAGCTATCCAGTGCGTTATGATTGGCCGAATACCTCAAGCGTGTGACGGAAATGTTACGCCCCTACCATATTGTGATGATGCCCTGTCAGGCCGGGGCGATGATTCAAAAAGATGAAAACCCATTATAAACAAGGCATTCGTTGCATCCAGTGGGGACATAATTATGGATTATAATGACTTATACTGTCTTTTTACGCGTTGCGTTGCATCGCACCGCTTAAACATAAAACCATGTCTGCATTTGTGATCGGAGAAACGACAAACAACAAGCGCTATTGTCCTGAATCACTACGGTACACCTGTAATAAGTGTTTATATTCTGACTATTTTAGACTGGTTTCGGTAGGTACCGCTGCAGAGTAGCCCAGTATCTGTGTGACTCGTCATCGACATATACAGAGAGAAGTAGCTCCAGCTACAATGCTCTGCTGCAAGGCGCACGCAGTTCTGTTTATTGTGCCAAAAATTATGGACTGCAGCTTTAATTAGAAGCACCACAATTACTAAATTGCGTCACTTGCATTTTTACAACACTGTAAGTGTGTCCCATCAGGTAATGAAACGTTCTACACACACTTGTGGTTTTCACGCCCACTTGAACACTTGGGCCAAATACAGCAAATTCGTCTTCTAAGTAGACAAGTGTTCAAGTGCAAAGAGTGCAGATGTGGGTATTTGGACAAGCCCTCTGTGTTTGCACTCTGGAGATTATCACAGGTTTCGATTTACAACGGGTTATGCAGCATTGAGCAATTTGCAGTATTGAGAAATGTAGCCAGTCACAGAAATATCTGTTGATTCTTTGAATGCAATGTCCAAAAATGAAAATTCTGTCATTAATTACTCACCCTCATGACGTTCCAAACCCGTAAGACCTTCGCTCATCTTCGGAACACAAATTAAGATATTTTTGATGAAATCCGAGAGCTTTCTGACCCTCCATAGACAGCAAGGGAGCTATCACATTCAAGGCCCAGAAAGGTAGTAAGGACATCGTTAAAAAAAGTCCATGTGACATGGTTCAACCTTAATTTTATGAAGCTACAAGAATACTTTTTGTGCGCAAAGAAAAAAACAACAATTTTATTCAACAATGTATTCTCTTCTGTGTCAGTCTTCGACACCTGTTCACGACAATACCAGTATCAATTTTCTCTTTATATATAGTAAATCAAAAGTCCACAAAAATATAGTTGAGTAAAGAAAACTGTATTGAAGTACAGTAACGAAGCTGATCTTTAGAAGTATTGAAAATAACATCTAAGGCAAAGGCTAAAATATATCAGGTTAAAATTTCATAACCAACTGGTTGCACCTGGATTAAACACCACCTGGCCGGGGAGTACTTTGCCAATTACATCCTTTTTTAAATGTCTAAGCAGTGCTTGGCTGTGAAAGTTCTTGCTTTGAATTCTGTTCTATATTGCAGAAATCTCAGTCTTGACAATCTAGATGCTGCTCTGTTGTTATAAAAGTGCTTGAAATGCTTGCGAGATAAAATGAAGCTAATAAATAACAGTCTTTTTCTGACTTTTTTAGTTTAACACACTGTAGTCACTATATACACTGTCATTCTCCAAAAGAAAATCTA
Organism: Sinocyclocheilus grahami; assembly: GCF_001515645.1. Lineage (NCBI taxonomy): Eukaryota > Metazoa > Chordata > Actinopteri > Cypriniformes > Cyprinidae > Sinocyclocheilus > Sinocyclocheilus grahami. The sequence continues at coordinate 683,777 of NW_015505624.1, forward strand.
CCAAGCGTTCACTACTACTACTACTGCGTATTTACTACTACAGGCTCTCTTAAAATATAATTTAATCATTCATCTTTTCCCCCATTTTCTGAAATGAGCAATAAACTTGCAAAACAACAATGTAGTTAACAGTGTTGGGGGTAACGCATTACAAGTAACGCGGGTTAAATAATCAGATTACTTTTTTTTCAAGTAACTAGTAAAGTAACGCATTACTTTTTAATTTACAAGAGAATATCTGAGTTACTTTTTTTTTCCAATTTATTGATTGTCAGCTCTCCTGTACCCATGTTGAGACAAATCAGAAGATGTTACTGTAGTTCTAAAATAAATATGAATATGCATTAATTCATCTCACTCACACAAAAAAAAACACAGATTCAGTATTCCTCAAAATGAATTAAAAAAATGCAACTCAGAATATGACGCAAACCTGCAATAATTAAATGGTAAACAACACAAATATCCTTTATGTATTTATTCCCATTCTATTAACTAATGTCTTTGCTTCTGACCTTCGATGATCCAGTTCAACCACTAATAAGCAGAAATGACTCTAGACGAACATTTGTGTGTCTTTTTTTATTGCTGAAGTGTGTTGAAATGTCTTCTTCTGCATTCTACTGTAAGGACGTAAATTTACATTTCCTTCAGCCTGAGGCTTATTCATTTCACTTTTGGTGTGAAAAGGCTTTTATATTTGCCAAAAATAGAACTTTTTTATTTTAAAAACAAGCAAGCAAGCCCTGTCCAGATTTAAAAAGTAACGCAAAAGTAACACAATGCATTACTTTCCATAAAAAATAACTAACATAATTAATTACTTTTTTTATGGATTAACGCAATATTGTAATGCATTACTTTTAAAACTAACTTTCCCCAACACTGGTAGTTAAACATAATAATAAACAAGAACATAATATAAGTTATTTGCTCTTCATCTTGGAATGCAGCCTAGATGTGCTAGGTTCTTGTGAAGACTTGAATAGATACAGACTGAATTACATCCAGAATGTTTTAAATTGGATGGAAATTCCTCTATAAATGCACAGCGCAGGCATTGAGAACCTTTTTGGACATTAATAGGACTCTACTGTAGGCACTTGATAATAATAATAGGCACTTGAACCTCTGCTGGAAATAACATTTGTGGTTATGTGCATTACACGCTCCACAGAGCCTTTTAAAACTACTACAATAAAAGCATTTATTGCTTCATATATTCATATTATGTGACTTACAGGTATTTCTCTACATGTCTATCTGGTGTCTTCAAGCCTGTCACCTCAGTGCCGTCTAGTGGCAGTTGGTCAAAAGGTCTCAAAGGGTAAGTTCACCCAAATATGTGAATTTGAAGTAAAATATGGGAGTAAAAAAGAAAAAAGACAAATAATTCATTAATTTACTTAAATTAAAAAAGTGTACAACACATTATGATTTAACAATATACATTGTTCTATTAAAATCAGAACAGAACTTTTCTTATATTACTCTACTTCTGTATATAAATTCCTTTTAATAATTTGTCTTCGGACAGTCAGAAAAAAAACAGATAACAAATAATAACAATAATTCACGTCTGTCAGATGAACTCTGTAAATGTTATTTTGCAGTGAAAATATTATGAAAATAGCAAACATTTACACAGTTAACAAATACTTTATCAACTAGTGCCAACTTGAGCACCTCCAGATACACAAAGACTTTTGATGCTTAGTTAAACAGCCCAACACAGCATTTTACTGTAACTTTGTTGTTTTTAAAACATATAGGTATTGTGTGTGAACCTCATGAACAAGTCTGTGTCATATTCCACCACCAAATTAAATGAAAATAAAAAATATATATATATTTTGCATATATTCTCACATGAGATTAGAACTTTTTACTCTAACGATTTACTCTCATCAACAGTTATCCAAAAAAAATAAATAATAATAATAATAATTTAAAATCAGCATAAATTTAAGGCAGTACAATATAACCATAATGTATAAATAATTCAAGATCTTTATAATTTCAATTTTTTTTCTTTCACATTTGAATGAAATATGACCTGGCAATGTTCACTCATGTACTGTATTAATGTATTTGTAATTAATTTCTTATACTACATGTATTCTTATAATACATTTTCTAAAAGCATTTGTACCCTGAACCAAAAGATGTCACCACTAAAAAACTGAAATTATATTATTCCAGTTTTCACACCCCTGGGCTGGGCTGGTGAGCAGGGATCAAACTGGTCTGGACTGTATTTAGACCCAGCCTGTGTAAACATCAGTTTGAGACAGACAATGTTAAAGAAGAGCAGTTAAAGTAACAACATTTGGCAAAACTATTGGTTCCCTATCTGTCGGTCACTACAAGTTGTCGAACGACATATGAGGTCTCACTTGGGAGGCCCATCATCTCTGAGTTTAAGAGAAAACGCCAATTAAAATTGGCTAGTGGATTTTGCATGCCGATCCACTCCCCGTGCCTATGGGTACATAAGGCGACAGCATGCATACACTCATTGGATTTTTCCTTCGGAGCCGAGTAGTTGATGTTTTTCACTACAAAGCCTATTCATCTTTGTGTTGAAAGAGGGCTGTTCCTGGTGTTACGGTGCAGTACAGCAGTGTCCCTGCAGCAGTGATTCCCCAGAGAGCTTCCACTGAAAGAGCAGTTTTTCCTCTAAAAGAGCAAATCACGGACGATTAGTGTCTTTTTCAAGATGCCGTTTCGTCCGTGTCCTTCTGGATGCGGTCGTTTCCTGTCCTCTGTTGATGGCCACGATCGCTGTCTTCAGTGTCTGGGCCTTCAGCATGCTGAAGCGGCGCTCGTGGATGAGTTATGTGTCTATTGTGGGTGTATGACCATGGCATCGCTGTGATCGCGTCTCTCTCTCCTCAAGGGGAGTGGAGCAGACCAATCTGTCACTACCCGTCCCGGTTTCTCTGCCGCGAGCAGAGGACCGCTGGCTAGTGCTCTGGGAGATCTGAGGGTAACAGTGAGAGCTCCTCCGCCAGGCCATGCCCCATGGACCTCTCACTCCTTCCGCAGTACATGTCCTGTGCAGCTGCCAAGTGGTTCTGCTGGGCCGTTTCACGGCAGTCCCAGAGTGTCATTCGGTGGTCCACTGGAGGATCAGATGTCGATTGCAGCATCAAAGGATGGGCTCTGAGGATAAAGATTCGGCGGGGCTGCCCCCCTCGGGTGTTGTCGCCACTGCCGAATCTGACCCAGAGCTGTCCACAGACACTGAGCAAGGTCAGGAAGGACGAGGAACAGGTCCTGTTGATTGCGCCTTACTGGCCCACCCGGACCTGGTTTTCGGAACTCATGCCCCTTCTCACCGAGAAGACGCCCGGAGATGCTCGATTAGAGTCGTGCTTTCTTTCCTGCAAGAAAGGTTGGAGCGTAGGCTGTCACCCTCC
>NW_015505624.1:690732-723945 GCF_001515645.1 Sinocyclocheilus grahami
TTTCCTCAGCGACCAGCACGGATCAGCTCTAGGCATGACGAAGCAGATATAGTCCTCTTTTGGAAGACCAAACAAAGTAGTTTCGCTTTCACAACGAAACACACAGCGCCTTCACGACATGGCGGCAGCAACAATACTACAGTGAGAATAAGAGTTATGCCTTCTTTCTTTGCATGAACATTTGGGCGGCGTTATGCAAATCTTCCCACATAGTGACGTAGGTATGTGGGGGCGTGTTAGAACGAGCCGTTTTAGGTAGGCGTGGTTGACTCTTAACTTTTATAAAGAATATCTCTTTGGATTTGAGACTTTAGTCTTTGCAACTTTACAGATCTTCTTTATGCACCAAGAGCTTGTAACACTCCAAAGAGAAAGGAAAAATTGAAATCGCATCGTATGACCCCTTTAACATACACTAAACCCACACTATCTCAAATACAACATCGGTGTGGTATTTGACACTAAACATATCCCATCATGAATCATGTTCTGGAAAAAAATTGTGAGAGACTTTTTGCTGAGATCTTGTGAGATGTTGTGGAAACCTTTCTTGTGAAAGTTAAATATTAATCATAATTAGATATTGCATAGGCTATAGTTTAGTAGTAAGCATAAAGTGTTACACATTTTATTGTAAAGATGAGTATGTTTATTTTTTATCACTTAAAGCTGCAGTCTGTAACTTTTTTGTTCAAAATTTATATAATAAACGAATACACCATGAATCCATTTTCCAAATCGTGTTTTTGGCTTGTCCTGAATCACTACGGTACACCTGTAATAAGTGTTTATATTCTGACTATTTTAGACTGGTTTCGGTAGGTACCGCTGCAGAGTAGCCCAGTATCTGTGTGACTCGTCATCGACATATACAGAGAGAAGTAGCTCCAGCTACAATGCTCTGCTGCAAGGCGCACGCAGTTCTGTTTATTGTGCCAAAAATTATGGACTGCAGCTTTAATTAGAAGCACCACAATTACTAAATTGCGTCACTTGCATTTTTACAACACTGTAAGTGTGTCCCATCAGGTAATGAAACGTTCTACACACACTTGTGGTTTTCACGCCCACTTGAACACTTGGGCCAAATACAGCAAATTCGTCTTCTAAGTAGACAAGTGTTCAAGTGCAAAGAGTGCAGATGTGGGTATTTGGACAAGCCCTCTGTGTTTGCACTCTGGAGATTATCACAGGTTTCGATTTACAACGGGTTATGCAGCATTGAGCAATTTGCAGTATTGAGAAATGTAGCCAGTCACAGAAATATCTGTTGATTCTTTGAATGCAATGTCCAAAAATGAAAATTCTGTCATTAATTACTCACCCTCATGACGTTCCAAACCCGTAAGACCTTCGCTCATCTTCGGAACACAAATTAAGATATTTTTGATGAAATCCGAGAGCTTTCTGACCCTCCATAGACAGCAAGGGAGCTATCACATTCAAGGCCCAGAAAGGTAGTAAGGACATCGTTAAAAAAAGTCCATGTGACATGGTTCAACCTTAATTTTATGAAGCTACAAGAATACTTTTTGTGCGCAAAGAAAAAAACAACAATTTTATTCAACAATGTATTCTCTTCTGTGTCAGTCTTCGACACCTGTTCACGACAATACCAGTATCAATTTTCTCTTTATATATAGTAAATCAAAAGTCCACAAAAATATAGTTGAGTAAAGAAAACTGTATTGAAGTACAGTAACGAAGCTGATCTTTAGAAGTATTGAAAATAACATCTAAGGCAAAGGCTAAAATATATCAGGTTAAAATTTCATAACCAACTGGTTGCACCTGGATTAAACACCACCTGGCCGGGGAGTACTTTGCCAATTACATCCTTTTTTAAATGTCTAAGCAGTGCTTGGCTGTGAAAGTTCTTGCTTTGAATTCTGTTCTATATTGCAGAAATCTCAGTCTTGACAATCTAGATGCTGCTCTGTTGTTATAAAAGTGCTTGAAATGCTTGCGAGATAAAATGAAGCTAATAAATAACAGTCTTTTTCTGACTTTTTTAGTTTAACACACTGTAGTCACTATATACACTGTCATTCTCCAAAAGAAAATCTACCAAGCGTTCACTACTACTACTACTGCGTATTTACTACTACAGGCTCTCTTAAAATATAATTTAATCATTCATCTTTTCCCCCATTTTCTGAAATGAGCAATAAACTTGCAAAACAACAATGTAGTTAACAGTGTTGGGGGTAACGCATTACAAGTAACGCGGGTTAAATAATCAGATTACTTTTTTTTCAAGTAACTAGTAAAGTAACGCATTACTTTTTAATTTACAAGAGAATATCTGAGTTACTTTTTTTTTCCAATTTATTGATTGTCAGCTCTCCTGTACCCATGTTGAGACAAATCAGAAGATGTTACTGTAGTTCTAAAATAAATATGAATATGCATTAATTCATCTCACTCACACAAAAAAAAACACAGATTCAGTATTCCTCAAAATGAATTAAAAAAATGCAACTCAGAATATGACGCAAACCTGCAATAATTAAATGGTAAACAACACAAATATCCTTTATGTATTTATTCCCATTCTATTAACTAATGTCTTTGCTTCTGACCTTCGATGATCCAGTTCAACCACTAATAAGCAGAAATGACTCTAGACGAACATTTGTGTGTCTTTTTTTATTGCTGAAGTGTGTTGAAATGTCTTCTTCTGCATTCTACTGTAAGGACGTAAATTTACATTTCCTTCAGCCTGAGGCTTATTCATTTCACTTTTGGTGTGAAAAGGCTTTTATATTTGCCAAAAATAGAACTTTTTTATTTTAAAAACAAGCAAGCAAGCCCTGTCCAGATTTAAAAAGTAACGCAAAAGTAACACAATGCATTACTTTCCATAAAAAATAACTAACATAATTAATTACTTTTTTTATGGATTAACGCAATATTGTAATGCATTACTTTTAAAACTAACTTTCCCCAACACTGGTAGTTAAACATAATAATAAACAAGAACATAATATAAGTTATTTGCTCTTCATCTTGGAATGCAGCCTAGATGTGCTAGGTTCTTGTGAAGACTTGAATAGATACAGACTGAATTACATCCAGAATGTTTTAAATTGGATGGAAATTCCTCTATAAATGCACAGCGCAGGCATTGAGAACCTTTTTGGACATTAATAGGACTCTACTGTAGGCACTTGATAATAATAATAGGCACTTGAACCTCTGCTGGAAATAACATTTGTGGTTATGTGCATTACACGCTCCACAGAGCCTTTTAAGACTACCATAATAAAAGTATGTATTGCTTCATACAGTCGTATTATGTGATTTACAGGTATTTCTCTACATGTCTATCTGGTGTCTTCAAGCCTGTCACCTCAGTGCCGTCTAGTGGCAGTTGGTCAAAAGGTCTCAAAGGGTAAGTTCACCCAAATATGTGAATTTGAAGTAAAATATGGGAGTAAAAAAGAAAAAAGACAAATAATTCATTAATTTACTTAAATTAAAAAAGTGTACAACACATTATGATTTAACAATATACATTGTTCTATTAAAATCAGAACAGAACTTTTCTTATATTACTCTACTTCTGTATATAAATTCCTTTTAATAATTTGTCTTCGGACAGTCAGAAAAAAAACAGATAACAAATAATAACAATAATTCACGTCTGTCAGATGAACTCTGTAAATGTTATTTTGCAGTGAAAATATTATGAAAATAGCAAACATTTACACAGTTAACAAATACTTTATCAACTAGTGCCAACTTGAGCACCTCCAGATACACAAAGACTTTTGATGCTTAGTTAAACAGCCCAACACAGCATTTTACTGTAACTTTGTTGTTTTTAAAACATATAGGTATTGTGTGTGAACCTCATGAACAAGTCTGTGTCATATTCCACCACCAAATTAAATGAAAATAAAAAATATATATATATTTTGCATATATTCTCACATGAGATTAGAACTTTTTACTCTAACGATTTACTCTCATCAACAGTTATCCAAAAAAAATAAATAATAATAATAATAATTTAAAATCAGCATAAATTTAAGGCAGTACAATATAACCATAATGTATAAATAATTCAAGATCTTTATAATTTCAATTTTTTTTCTTTCACATTTGAATGAAATATGACCTGGCAATGTTCACTCATGTACTGTATTAATGTATTTGTAATTAATTTCTTATACTACATGTATTCTTATAATACATTTTCTAAAAGCATTTGTACCCTGAACCAAAAGATGTCACCACTAAAAAACTGAAATTATATTATTCCAGTTTTCACACCCCTGGGCTGGGCTGGTGAGCAGGGATCAAACTGGTCTGGACTGTATTTAGACCCAGCCTGTGTAAACATCAGTTTGAGACAGACAATGTTAAAGAAGAGCAGTTAAAGTAACAACATTTGGCAAAACTATTGGTTCCCTATCTGTCGGTCACTACAAGTTGTCGAACGACATATGAGGTCTCACTTGGGAGGCCCATCATCTCTGAGTTTAAGAGAAAACGCCAATTAAAATTGGCTAGTGGATTTTGCATGCCGATCCACTCCCCGTGCCTATGGGTACATAAGGCGACAGCATGCATACACTCATTGGATTTTTCCTTCGGAGCCGAGTAGTTGATGTTTTTCACTACAAAGCCTATTCATCTTTGTGTTGAAAGAGGGCTGTTCCTGGTGTTACGGTGCAGTACAGCAGTGTCCCTGCAGCAGTGATTCCCCAGAGAGCTTCCACTGAAAGAGCAGTTTTTCCTCTAAAAGAGCAAATCACGGACGATTAGTGTCTTTTTCAAGATGCCGTTTCGTCCGTGTCCTTCTGGATGCGGTCGTTTCCTGTCCTCTGTTGATGGCCACGATCGCTGTCTTCAGTGTCTGGGCCTTCAGCATGCTGAAGCGGCGCTCGTGGATGAGTTATGTGTCTATTGTGGGTGTATGACCATGGCATCGCTGTGATCGCGTCTCTCTCTCCTCAAGGGGAGTGGAGCAGACCAATCTGTCACTACCCGTCCCGGTTTCTCTGCCGCGAGCAGAGGACCGCTGGCTAGTGCTCTGGGAGATCTGAGGGTAACAGTGAGAGCTCCTCCGCCAGGCCATGCCCCATGGACCTCTCACTCCTTCCGCAGTACATGTCCTGTGCAGCTGCCAAGTGGTTCTGCTGGGCCGTTTCACGGCAGTCCCAGAGTGTCATTCGGTGGTCCACTGGAGGATCAGATGTCGATTGCAGCATCAAAGGATGGGCTCTGAGGATAAAGATTCGGCGGGGCTGCCCCCCTCGGGTGTTGTCGCCACTGCCGAATCTGACCCAGAGCTGTCCACAGACACTGAGCAAGGTCAGGAAGGACGAGGAACAGGTCCTGTTGATTGCGCCTTACTGGCCCACCCGGACCTGGTTTTCGGAACTCATGCCCCTTCTCACCGAGAAGACGCCCGGAGATGCTCGATTAGAGTCGTGCTTTCTTTCCTGCAAGAAAGGTTGGAGCGTAGGCTGTCACCCTCCCACATCACGATGCAGTGGACGGCCGGTCCCTGGGAAAGCATGACCTGATCGTTAGGTTCCTGAGGGGTACCAGAAGGTTAAATCCTCCTAGGACACCCGTGATACCCTCCTGGGATCTCTCTATTGTCCTGGCTGGACTTCAGAGGGGTCCCTTTGAGCCGCTTGATTCAGATGAGCTAAAGTTCCTGTTTCTTAAGACAGCGCTCCTGATCGCGCTCACTTCCATCAAGAGGGTCGGGGACCTCCAAGCATTTTCGGTAAGTGAAGAGTGCCTTGTGTTCGGGCCAGCCTACTCTCACATTGTCCTGAGACCCTGGCCTGGATACGTGCCCAAGGTTCCCACCACTCCCTTCCGAGATCAGGTGGTGAACCTGCAAGCACTGCCCCCAGAGGAAGCAGATCCAGCCTTGGTGTTGCTGTGTCCCGCAAGAGCGTTACGCATATACGTGGACCGCACCCAGTTTCAAAAGCTCTGAGCAGCTCCTTGTCTGCTTTGGAGGTCAGCAGAAAGGGAAGGCTGTCTCCAAGCAGTGGTTGGCCCACTGGATAGTGGATGCCATCGCCTTGGCGTACCAATCCCAAGGTGAGCCGTGCCCCCTGGGGGTGAGAGCCCACTCCACTCGGAGTGTTGCCTCCTCCTGGGCGCTTGTGCACGGCGCCTCTCTGGAAGACATCTGTCGAGCTGCGGGCTGGGTGACACCTAACACCTTCACAAGGTTTTACAATCTTCGTGTAGAGCCGGTTCCTTCCCGTGTGTTGGGTAACAGGTAATTGGTGGGAAGATCTGGCTTGGTGTCACGCTTGCAGCGCCATTCCCCCCACGGGGATGCAAGCACCTTTTTTCTCCCAGTAGAGTTCCCCGGTTGGCGAACCCTGGTCGAGCATCCTCCAGCACTCCCGGCAGTCAGACTTGGCAGAGTAGTCTGACGCCAGGCCCAGTACTGGTGTTAGCATGCCCAGCATCCCGGTCAGCCCCTGTATTGGGCTAGGTGTCCATATGGCTTGATAACCTACGGGTAATACCATATGTGTATTTGTTCACGGTAAGGTTTCCCTCTCGGTAAACCCGTGTCTTCCCTTGACAGACCCACTCTGTCAGTCTCTTCCGGCAGTTGTTCCATCCCCACTCTAAGGTAGGACCTGCCTCAGAGACCCATTCCATATGTAGTACTGCCCCCTGGGTCAGTCCATATCAATATCTCCACATGTCACCTCCCTACAGGTAAGATGTGGTCTCCGTAGTGACCTTTCCCTTAAGGCACGCTTCCCCATCATTCTGCCAGGCTGAAAAGAACAAATAGGAAAGATATTTAGCAATCTTTCACTGAAGGTTGAAATCCCTTCCAAAATTTTTTTTTGTGAACGGAACAGCAGCTTGGCCTTCTCCAGCAGCGATGTACTCACCATTTGGTCCCCTTCGGTACCAATGTCAGTGAATTTGCGCTGGGGCTTTGGGAAGGTTACGACCTTAGAGTAGCTTTTCTGACATGCTACGGCTTGTCAACAATTGCAGCGCCACAGGGTTGTGACGGTGTTCAGGTTGTTCCGTTTTCCATGGACCCCATATGTCGTTCGACATACCTCGTAGTGACCGACAGATAGGGAACGTCTCGGTTACGTACGTAACTCTCGTTCCCTGATGGAGGGAATGGAGATGTTATGTCCCCATGCCACAACTTTGAACCGTTCACTGTTGCTGTGACACGTTCTCGGCTCTTCAGCGTAAAACCTAATGAGTGGATGCGCACTGTCGCCTTATATACCCGTAGGCACAGGGAGTGGCTCGGCATGCAAAATCCACTAGCCAATTTTCATTGGTGTTTTCTCTTAAACTCAGAGATGATTGGCCTCCTAAGTGAGACCCCACGTACGTAACCAAGACGTTACCCGATTCATTCTGTGTCATTCATTAATGCCATCCAACACAACAGCCAGCGTGCGGGAGACTTCCAAAAGTTCAAAAGGGCCTTTGGTAAAATACACTGATTTATCTTTGGGAGCTGAGCAACATTCAACAGTCCCTCATGTGTGTGAGTAAACTAACAGATGTATGGGAAGACAAAGTATGAACAGTATTTTCTCATAAAATGGTGATCTTTAGAATGTCTTAGATACAAATGTGGCCCTGAACATTAATTTTCAGCTACTTATTTAAATTAATTCTTAATGTTATAGTGTATCTGTGCAACAAACAAAAAGGGTGGCCCACTATAAATACAACTGTAAAATTGATTCCTTTAGATTTCTCTTATATTCCAAGATGGAACTTACGGTAAATCACAGCATTACAGGCTATTGCCATTGTACTGAATTTACCACTACATCCAATAAGGAGATGAGTTGCTGTCTTGTGCCAGGATGTTTTTCAATAGTTTATACATTAGCTGTTCTGAAATAATTTACTACTGGATGTCAAGCATTTCCCCCAATGTTAATTACACTAAAAGTAATCAAATGTTTTAGTTTCTAGTGTCGGGATGAGCCTAAAGGGTGAATCTCACAAAAACCGAAATTTTCAAGTCATATTTTGACTTTATTTCACTTCTTTGCATATTTTTTTAATTGTGACATACTTTCATTATCCTAAATTCTCATGTATATATATATATATATATATATATATATATATATATATATATATATACAGAGAGAGAGAGAGAGAGAGAGAGAGATTCATTGTCGTTACTTAGCATTCTTTTGATTTTGGGGTAAAATATGATTTGGATATTTCTCGATGAGATTCACCTAAAGATTTTTCTAAAGAGCCTAAAGATTGTCATCAAGTTGAGTTCAGAGTCGCTTTGTGAATGTGTTATGTGAATAGAAGATGTTCTGTACTGAATTTAACTTCATTTAGTAACAGTTTAAAGTGACAAAGCATTTACAAGTAACTAGTGTTTATCAATAAGATGGACATACATGAAATACTTGGTAAAAATCTTCAGTTGCACTTTACTTTACAGTCCTGTTCACCATGTATGTAATATGCACTTATTATAATTAACTACTGTAGGTACGGACCCTTAACCTTAATTTAACTCATATTAACCCCCAAGTAGTTACCTTATATTATTCAGAACTTTCTTGTTTAAGTACACAGTACACTGCAAGTATACTACTGCAAAATAAAGTGCAACCAAATGTTAGTTTCTGAGTTTGACACCCTTCATATCTAGTGTTTTCAAATGTAAGTGAATCAATAGATGAGCAATGATTCTGCTGACTGCAATGACATTATGACATTACAAAAATAAAAGAAAGGCATTTTAAACCGTTCAAAACTACACTTTCCCAAAGTTAAATTTGGGAAGATATTCTGCAAAAAACACATGAAGCACACTTTGCTGGGAGGTGAGATTTAAGTGAGTTTGTGTGTACGATTTGCGCACACAGCGACAATGTAAACAAATTTAAAAAAAAAAGAAAAGAAAAACAAGGCTTTGTTTATCAGTTTTAAAGGTCATTTGCACTGATAGTGATTTGCAGTGACAAAGTTCATTTACATTCATTTTCAATGAAAGTTTGCACAAAGTTTAACTTTATAACTGACCTGAATAAAAAACTGTATTTTTTTTCCAGCTGACCACTAGCATAAATTAAATTTGAGAGCTGCGAAGGTCAAGATCGAATATAGTGCAAAAGTGCCTAAAATTGCTCAAACTCTGATTAAAAATGAATACATTTCCTGTCAATTTGTTGCTGCAAAACACTATAGGTGTGAACACACCATATAATGCAATTACTGCAAAATTGCATTTTATATTAATCAGTATTTTTGTCTTGTTTTCCAGTATAAAACATCAACATTTTGTTTAAAGCTAAATGGAATTGAAAAGCAAAATACCTTGTTTCAGAGAAATATATCTTAAATTAAGATTTTCATTTGTTTGACCTAAATAACTGAACAAATTGTGGTCAATTTTCTTTTGAGCAAAAATACTTATTAATACCGATTTTTCTTGCAGTGTTTAAAGTGTTAAAGACCATCCTGTGTCATTTTACAAACCTCTTCCAGGATAAAACCAGACATGAAATCTGAATCACTGAGAGACGAGTAGAAAACACAAGTCTGTACACTGATCAGTGTGCTCATCTTTAAAAAGCCAAAAAGGTCACAGTCGCATGACAAGAAGCCATCTGCATCCCTCAGGTTGGAAAAGTCTTTGAGATGTTAACCAGTTAACTAGACAGGAAACACTGGTCTCGTCTTTTTCCAAATGAGAAATCCTCCAGAAGGATAAAGGGTGAGTTACGTCTCAGGGTTGGCTGTGGTCATGATCTTCATGTACTGGGTAAAGATCGTCTCAAAGGCCTCGTCTCTGTGTATCATGGCACCAAAGACCAGTGGCTGTGAGAACAAGATAAAGTGATTCACTGTCAGACTTTACTCAAATCAAATTGAAAAAATAATCAAAGCAATAAGACAGAGGGTGATGTCACTGTAAAAAGACACCAAATGGATTTGAACTTTAACTTTATCAGCATATGTACAGTACACTCATGGTGCGATGTAAACTATATAGTGTATCTAAAATGCTTGATTGCTTACATAATCACAAAACGTGAATTATATTATCTTCCAGCTCTAATCTGCTAAATGCCACTATAAGGCATGAAGATCTTAAGATATCATAAACATTATCATCATGATTTTTTGTAAAGCTGCTTTGAAACAATATGTATTGTGAAAAGTGCTATATAAATCAATTTGACTTGACTTGACTACCTTCTGTGTTGACGGGGTGGCAACAGAAATGCCCATTCCAGACCCAGGCAGAACTGATAAAACTTTGTACTGTGGAAAAAGAAATTCAAGAGTTATTGTAATTATTGTACAGTTTTTGTAAAATTATTGTACAACTGTAACAGTAGCATAAAAACAACTTTTTTCAATACCTATTTAACATGATATATTACATATTATGGTAACAAAATGCCGTAACATGGGGAAAAAAAACATTTGAATACAATATAGATTTGTCAATTTGGATCAACTTCGCCATAATGGAAATTGTGGAACACCAGCCATTCAGATTGGAGTTTGACATTGTTCTCTCATCAAAGTTCTTTAATCATTTAATCACCCTCGAGTTGTTCCAAACCTGTAGTTTCTTTCTTCGATATTTTGAAAAATGTTGGAAACCAACAGAAATGGCATAGTATGAAAGTCAATGGCTACTGTCAACTGTTTGGATACCAACATTCTTCAAAATATCTTCTTTTGTGTTCAACGGAAGAAAGACAATCATAGTTTGGAACAACTTGAGGGTGAGTAAATGATAATTGCATTTTTTTGGTGAACTGTCCATTTAATGCTGGAACATACTACACAACTTTTGCCCAGATTTTTGGCTGGTTTTCAGTCTGGACACAGACAATCATTAGTTTTTGTTGTTCCAAACGGCAAGTGTGCAGTGTATTTCCGGGCTATAAAGGTCATATTTGATCATATTTATAGCTGTGTTATAATTGTATAAAATGATAACGAGCCTTCCTGTAGCACAAAAAGTAGAGTATGGCACTAGCAACACCTAGGTCATGAGTTTGATTCCCAGGGAAAGCCAAAACTAATAAAATGTGAATTATTATTGTATAAAAAACATCTGCCAAATTCAGAATGTAAAACATAAAGGTATAATTTAGAAACTCAAAAAAATGCATGAATATTTAATCAAAATGTCCTTTTTATGTGAGGTACATGCTGCAGTCCGTGATGCAATGCTGCCACCTACTGAAAAGGCATAGTGCTCATATCCAATAAGTGAGTGAAGGATAAATGGTCAAGAAAAATTGGAAAAAGCTAGACATCATGTGGCTGTCTGAACATCTAGAACAAGAATATTTGTGCCTAGGAAAAGGAAAGTCTGAAGTGGTCGCTACATGTGTGTGTGTGTGTGTATGATGATTAGGCAAAGGATTTAATTTATTTGTTTAGAATAAATATAATATTTATTAATGTTTTGAATTCGTTTTTATTTCTATCATTTGTTAATTTGTTTTTAATTTAAAGTGTTAGTAAATGTATGTGCTTTTGTTTTTCTGTTTAGCTTTATTTCAAGTGTAAGTTTAGACTTTCAGTTTTATTTCAATTACCGAAAATGATTTTTAGTCGTTTTTAATTGTAGTTGAAAATAGCAGCACTGTACATACCTTCTGGATATCTGTGATGTCCACCAGTTTGATGACTTTGTTCTTCTTTGAAGACCCTGATCTTGAACTGGAGCTCTCAAAACACAGGTAGCTGTTGGATGGACAGCCAATTGTGATTATACTGCTACTTCAAATGTTGATTTATTTTACAATTATTCATAATAGCATGAAAGAGAGTGAAAAGAGTTGCCAGCTTAAAGAGCAAATGTTTCTTACTTCTCGGTGACGTAGAGCATCCCATTGCGAATGTAGTCAGTCGGCATCTTCCTGTCTCTGTTTATCAGACAGCATCTCCATCCATTCTCACATACTGCAAGAGAAGACGCCGTTAAAAAAAGTGAAAAGAGAAGCGAGTAAAAATCTGTTTGGTGTGTCCAACTTAAGTCTGTTTCCTTTTTTCCATTAAGTACTGTTTTCTTTCGGTATGCAAGGCCTCATGAGACAAGAAGCAAGTCTAAGAGATGTCTCACCGGGCAGAGGTCTCTCAATCTCAGGTAGGTTGAAGATCTCATGGAACGCTCCTTTCTTTGTGCTGTGTGCACGGCCACTCTCTTCTTCTCGGGTCACTCCGGCCGGGATGGTGGCTAAAGTACTTCGTGATACCACCGGCTGGATCTAAACATAAAAAAGAGGGATTTCAATAGTTTGCATTAACTGACCCTCTCAGCCGTAACATTAAAGTCAACATAAAACAACATTCCCATTTTACTTCCATTCGGTAATGTATTTCTGGGTGAAACAGGATGTTCGTGAAATATGATACATATATATATTTTCTATTAATGTGGCCTTGGTGATGTCATCCAGAAGATGTCAACATGATGTAGTTAGATTTTTAGTATGAGCATTCATGTGAGTAAGATTTTTAATTTTTTTGTCAGTGTAATGATGTTTTAAGAGAAGGGCCATGTTTATGTTAGCAACCGCCATTGATCTCATACTCAAGGGCATGTAGTATTCACTCTGTACAGTCTCTCAACACAGTCCAACTACTTTCTTTCAGAGTTCTAAAGCCAAACATTCAACTATTTCTACATCTAATGATCTAATACTGCTCTACTGTGGAAACCAGGATTAAACTAAAACTACAACAAAAAAAAAGTTGTTAATAAAACTAAATAAATAATAAAAGAAAAACTGAAATAAAAAAAAAATATCAAAAACTATATATATGAACAAAAACTAATCAAAATAAAATAAAATAAAAACTATAATAATATCTCAATGATACTAAAATAGCACTGGTGGAAACTACTCCATTTTTTGAGCAAAGCAATCCTTTTTGTCTTGAATGACACTATCTATGCACACACAGAGCATACCCATCACACAGTCTGTGAAAATGGATGCAAAATGCCACAATAGCAGTAAACATTCAATTGAATTAGATTGTATTAAGTCATTAATATTAAAGTGCCCCTATTATGGATTTTTGAAAATTACCTGAGTGTAACACAGCTCTAAGTGAATGAAAACATCCTGCAAAATTTTAAATCTAAAAGTGCACAGTGTAAAAAGTTATTGTCTCTCAAAAGAAAGAGTCGACTCTGAATCGTTGAAACGAGTCGTTTTTAAAACGAATCCCAAGCCGTTTCATGTTGACGTCAACATGAAACATTAGCATATTGCCCGCCCACTTGTTGGTCTTTTCGCATTGGTCTGAATGAAAATGCAAATTCATTCTTTGACACTAGGTGCCGCTTTTGGAGCGGTAAAAATAGCGGATTCCCTGGTAACAGCTGTACACAAAGCAGCACTGCGCTCACAAACGCGGCTTTATCAGGCATTACAGGCATGATGAAATGAAAATGAGACCAATCGGACCAATCACCACAGATTAGCGTCACGCAAAGGAGGGGTTTGGAAAAATGAATTGAGCAAGTAAGGTAAAAATAAATGTCTCACCGGGCAGAGGTCTCTCAATCTCAGGTAGGTTGAAGATCTCATGGAACGCTCCTTTCTTTGTGCTGTGTGCACGGCCACTCTCTTCTTCTCGGGTCACTCCGGCCGGGATGGTGGCTAAAGTACTTCGTGATACCACCGGCTGGATCTAAACATAAAAAAGAGGGATTTCAATAGTTTGCATTAACTGACCCTCTCAGCCGTAACATTAAAGTCAACATAAAACAACATTCCCATTTTACTTCCATTCGGTAATGTATTTCTGGGTGAAACAGGATGTTCGTGAAATATGATACATATATATATTTTCTATTAATGTGGCCTTGGTGATGTCATCCAGAAGATGTCAACATGATGTAGTTAGATTTTTAGTATGAGCATTCATGTGAGTAAGATTTTTAATTTTTTTGTCAGTGTAATGATGTTTTAAGAGAAGGGCCATGTTTATGTTAGCAACCGCCATTGATCTCATACTCAAGGGCATGTAGTATTCACTCTGTACAGTCTCTCAACACAGTCCAACTACTTTCTTTCAGAGTTCTAAAGCCAAACATTCAACTATTTCTACATCTAATGATCTAATACTGCTCTACTGTGGAAACCAGGATTAAACTAAAACTACAACAAAAAAAAAGTTGTTAATAAAACTAAATAAATAATAAAAGAAAAACTGAAATAAAAAAAAATATCAAAAACTATATATATGAACAAAAACTAATCAAAATAAAATAAAATAAAAACTATAATAATATCTCAATGATACTAAAATAGCACTGGTGGAAACTACTCCATTTTTTGAGCAAAGGAATCCTTTTTGTCTTGAATGACACTATCTATGCACACACAGAGCATACCCATCACACAGTCTGTGAAAATGGATGCAAAATGCCACAATAGCAGAAAACATTCAATTGAATTAGATTGTATTAAGTCATTAATATTAAAGTGCCCCTATTATGGATTTTTGAAAATTACCTGAGTGTAACACAGCTCTAAGTGAATGAAAACATCCTGCAAAATTTTAAATCTAAAAGTGCACAGTGTAAAAAGCTATTGTCTCTCAAAAGAAAGAGTCGACTCTGAATCGTTGAAACGAGTCGTTTTTAAAACGAATCCCAAGCCGTTTCATGTTGACGTCAACATGAAACATTAGCATATTGCCCGCCCACTTGTTGGTCTTTTCGCATTGGTCTGAATGAAAATGCAAATTCATTCTTTGACACTAGGTGCCGCTTTTGGAGCGGTAAAAATAGCGGATTCCCTGGTAACAGCTGTACACAAAGCAGCACTGCGCTCACAAACGCGGCTTTATCAGGCATTACAGGCATGATGAAATGAAAATGAGACCAATCGGACCAATCACCACAGATTAGCGTCACGCAAAGGAGGGGTTTGGAAAAATGAATTGAGCAAGTAAGGTAAAAATAAATGCATATTATATAAGACAATGAAAGTGTTTTTTGACCTTGCATGCATGTCAACCTGTTGTTGGGGACTCCCAAAACCAAAATATGAAATGTCATTACCCGTAATAGGGGCACTTTAAATATAATTAGCAGATCAGTCAATGACATTAATATGATTTTTTTTAAACAAAATGTGAAAAAAATTGTATATAATAATAAGGTGAATTACACAAAATCTGCCAAGAAATGTCCATCTGATATCTCACCACATAATAACAAAGAAAATTATATTTTGTATTAATAAAATAAAGACTTTACATTAAATTCATTCATATTTGCATTGTGACATCATTTTTTATGACAATAAAGCACAACCCTAACACACAATCTCATTACCATAATGCAAAAAAATCGTATTATTGTAATGCATAAGATTATTTCATTTTTGAATTGTAAAATAATTTAGTAAATGTAAAATTATAGCATAGTACATGACTTTTTGTATTACAGTAATGTGAATTTGGATAGGAAATATGCTTAATTGTAAGCATATAGGGGAAAAAACCCTGAATGGTTAAAAAAAAAGATGCATATTTATTTTTATCTTTTGATTTTGTGGTGATATGCAACCTGGACATTTCTTTGGTGGATTCACCCAATTTTCACCCATTTGAGCACAGACACAATTCATATCACACTGTGCATCTAGATCCAAACACACAAAGGTAAAGAAAGTAAGGTCAGCTGGTTTCATCACACACACACACACACACACACACACAGGTGCTGGCAGAAGCACATCACAATCCCTACCTTCTCACACCCAGACAGCTGAGAGAGAAAGACAACAGATTATGTGTGACTGTCATGTCAACTACCTACACTGATGTTTCCCCTACGAGGCAACACCCATGACTCTCATACACACATATATACAGTGCCTGACACTTTGAAACAAACAGTTCAAATAGGTATGACATTGAAAGTGTGAAAACAGCCAGGAGGCTGGTGTTAAAGCCTGACATGGTCTCTTTCTCTCTCACCCGTCGTGACACAGTGGCATTGCTGCGTTCTTTCAGCTGAGGGTCGGTGGGCAGGCTGTTCCACATGATGTACGGAGTGTCATATTTGTCTCGGAGTTTTGGGCAGCTCTTAAACAGGAAGTCTATAATAAAGAACTTGATGCCTGCGTAAAGCCCTGCAAGAGAAAAGACGCACACCATGAGAATGATAAAATAACTACAACTTTCGACAACACAAAACAACTTTTTAGATGTGCTCCATCATATTTAATAGTTTAACTTTCATTTTATGGACCATGATGGAAGCACACTTAATTTCCCATAATGGTTTTAACTCGCTAAAAAAAAAAAAGTTTGGATTTTTGACTCATCATCAAAATAAAAATAAATAAATAAAACAAAAAACTTTTGAAATGTTTTACTTTACATGTAATGAATCTAGAATATATGAAAGTTTCACTTTTTGAAATAAGTTACAAATGCACATACACATGCACCTGTGTGTGTCTATGTATATATATGATTTTTATTTTTACTTACTTTTTTTTTTAAAGATGCTTTGATGAATAGAATTTAAAGCAGTATTTAACTAGATTTTTTTTTTACAATGTAAAAATCTGTCACTTTTGCTTAAACAAAAAATGCATCCATGCTGAATAAAACTAAAACTATAGTGTACTTTGTTGCTAATTGTCTCTTGCTCTTGCTAACTACGTTTATGTGTTAGCATATTTGCACCATTATCTGATCTGTATACTTCATTCAGTGCTAAAATGACTCAAAGCACACAAATAAACCCAGTGTGTCTATGTTTGATATAAAAACAACAATAAGCCATTTATTGACAGTATTTGTTTGTGTGTGACTGCGTACATGTGAGGAGTTATGAGTAATAAATCTTACCGATCATGAAGCCCATCAGCTTGTAGGGCAGGACGCAGGAGGAGATGAAGGCCACCCACAGAGCGATGTACAATTTCTGAGTGATCTCAGGCTGAACCCACATGAACAAACTGATGTATACACATACGCACACAAACATGGAGAAACATTCATTAGTTTACTTCAGGTTATGATTATATTTCAATGCTCCCACAAAACTTATTGCACCCCCCTTGAGAAACTTTCTTTCCATCTCATATTATTTCCATCGGTAGTTTTGTGTTTGTTTGCAAAAATGTTACATTCGAGTTTGAAACTTAAAAGTTTTGTGACTGAACACAAAAGCATTGAAATACAATTTGTCCTCTCATCACCATAAAATTTAAAAGAGCTACTTACTTTTTGATTTTCTCCAAAACGTCTGCCATCTTTCCAAAAAGATTCTGCAGAAACATTGATTTCACGTCGATCAAAAAGAACAATATGCAAAGTGTCCATAAAAACTCCAAATCACAACCGAGATTAAAAAAGGAACAGTTATTTATTATGGCTATTTTTCAGATTATACTATAAAAATAAAAGTCCTCAAAAACTATTAAATAATATGAACGGAAGAATGTGAATTAAGCAGTCACCAAAAACATATAAAACAACAAATCTTTAGATCACACAGCTCATGTAGTTTTTGCATTCTCTCAAATAACTTTATGAGGTGCATTCTGGGTTACTTTTTCATTAATATTAAATGAATTTGGCCTGAAAGTAAAGGATAAGCAGCCAACAACTGTTAAGCACACATGCAAATAAATTAATTAATTAAACTAAAATTTTAGTTTTGTATACACAATAGCAAAAAGCTTTAGATGACCAAAAAAACATAAAACAACAAATCTTTAGATCACACAGCTCATATAGTTTTTGCATTCTCTCAAATAACTTTATGAGGTGCATTCTGGGTTACTTTTTAATTAATATTAAATGAATTTCCATGTGTGCTTAACAGTTGTTGGCTGCTTATCCTTTACTTTCAGGCCAAATTAATTAATTAATTAAACTAAAATTTTAGTTTTGTATACACAATAGCAAAAAGCTTTAGATTAAGAAAAAGTTTTCAAAATCAGGAGAAACAGTAAAGTGTGTCCAAATTCTTGACAAATAGTGTACATGCAATGGACAGGTTTTTATTCAAATAAAAGTCTGAAAATCTATAAGCATTCAAGTGTAAATTTACCTGTGCTTTTTGTGCAACATCAAGAACTAACTGAAACTTTTCAGACACAGTTAGATCTTCCTTTGGAGGTTCCTGGAAGAAGGAAAAAATGAAATATGCACAACAGGAAAAAGTCACTGACAAATTTTCCCCTGGAAAAACATTCCTACCACAGGTTCAGAAACTTCAGGCACAATACTCCACTGAATTCTCCATCCTCTAAAGAAAAACAGAACAGTATTAAATCAGTTTGTTTGTGCTACACATACAGTATGTTTCTATATATTAAAAAATACATATGCATGTTTGTTTATTCTGTGATAATATACAGGCATTGCATTAATACATGTACTGTATATGATAAGCATTCAAGTGTAAATTTACCTGTGCTTTTTGTGCAACATCAAGAACTAACTGAAACTTTTCAGACACAGTTAGATCTTCCTTTGGAGGTTCCTGGAAGAAGGAAAAAATGAAATATGCACAACAGGAAAAAGTCACTGACAAATTTTCCCCTGGAAAAACATACCTACCACAGGTTCAGAAACTTCAGGCACAATACTCCACTGAATTCTCCATCCTCTAAAGAAAAACAGAGGACAACGTCCTTCCCAAAATTTTCAAAGAAATGTATGAGCTTGCAGTCCATTATCAGAAATGTATCCTTTTTTTGTACATACACAGTATATATATATATATATATATATATATATATATATATATATGTGTGTGTGTGTGTGTGTGTGTGTGTGTTTAATTTTGATTATTGCTGTACACTGTTTTGATTGCATTTTTAGGGTTTTGAGATTTTTTTTTTCATGTGTATCTTTTATTTTGAAAGTTGAAAACAAAAGTCTATAAACCACAACCCCCAAACATAAAAAGCCTCAAAAACTTGTACAAGCACACTGGACAGTCTTATTTTCAACCGTATCAAACGCATAAAACAAAACCGGTTCAAAACAAGTTAAGCTCTAATAATAATTACAGTCTGATTAGGTGATAATAGTATGTTCAATATAATACATAGGACTTTTTTTTAAGTTGCATTAAACCCAGAATATTCCTCCTACATAAGCCATCTGAGAGAGACATACATTTAGCTTTAGCCCAAAAGAAGAAGGCCAGCTCTTTAAAATTGTCCCAGATCTTAAAAAGAGGGATGGACTTATAAGAACTGCACTTTGCATATATAACTGACCTTAGACGTGTTGAGAAATGTAAACATATTTGTGTTGTATCTAAATATGGCAAGTTAAAGTCTTACCCCTCTAAAACATACATAATATTGACAGAACCAGAAGGGAATATATGTTAGGACATATGCTTTTATTTTGAAAGGCAAATTAATTTTCTGGTGAAAATAAAAGCTCCATGCTATGTCAGTTGATTTAAGTCCTGCCCCTTTTGAAGATCTCTTCTCTGCCACTATGCTTGGCTTATTCGGACTAAAAGCATCCTGGCCACAGGGGGGCAGATGTTACTAGAGAGAAAAGGAACTCTGAGACATGATAATGGAGCAGAGTATTTCAGTTTCACAAGAATGACCTCCACAGGTGATCTTTCTTCACTAACCTTTTAGCACTTAGTGGCTCCTCAGCCTCAACCGTGCTCTCCTCGGGCTGGAAGCGAAAATCCTCTATATAAACCCCAAACCGATCATAGAGCCAGCTCTGCAGCCGCGAACACACCGTCTCCTTCTGCTGTTTGTCTACAGAGAGAGGTTAGATATGTATTTCATTCAGAGGCCAAAACAAAATCTCTATTCATCTCTAAATCCTACAGTGGGCGTACTACTGAGAGAGAGAGAGGTTTGTGCTCTACATTCTTATTTCCTGCCTTAAACAAAAGGGGTCTGGCCTAGATGGTCTACAAATTTAGACAAGTGCCTAAAATAACAGCGGAAAGCTTCCTGAACCGTCACTAACCTAAACCACAAACCAGCTGGAAAATCCAAAACCCCAATACAGGATTAGAGCCACAATTAAAACTTGAATCCAAATAACTGACAGACAAATAGAAAGATTTGGTTGAGTCCATATGAATTTACGGTCACACTTTATTTTAAGGTCCAATTCTCGCTTTTAACAGACTACGATGTTTACCTCAAACTCCTAATTTGCTGCTTATTAATAGTTAATAAGGTAGTTTTAAGTTTAAGTATTGGGTAGGATTAAGGACGCAGAATATGTTAATAATAAGCATGCTAATAAGCAACTTGTTAATAGAGATGATTGCTCCCTATACTAAAGTGTTACCGAATTTATGTCACCCTGATATTTAACAGTCTCACTAGGATTGTTTTTTAAGGTAATTGGGATGCAATATTTACCAAATTATGTATGACATATTTCTGTGTCTTATCAAATTCTGACACAAGATTTTTGGTATTAAAATAAGAATAAAATAAGAACTGGTGAGAATGCTAATCTCAAACTGTATTTGGACTGAAATTATTTAAATCAGTCTCCCCAGCTTTTCACGGTTCCATAAATATACAGGTGCATCTCAATAAATTAGAATGTCGTGGAAAAGTTCATTTATTTCAGTAATTCAACTCAAATTGTGAAACTCGTGTATTAAATAAATTCAGTGCACACAGACTGAAGTAGTTTAAGTCTTTGGTTCTTTTAATTGTGATGATTTTGGCTCACATTTAACAAAAACCCACCAATTCATTCTCTCAACAAATTAGAATATTGGTTGTAATATTGGTGAAGTAAATCCACACTTTGCTGAAGAAGCGTTAGCAAACTCTTGAGCATCTTTTTGGCAGTGTGGGCAGGTGCCAAATCCTGCTGGAAAATGACATCAACATCTTCAACAGTCTAGTTCTTCTTCTCCTTAGCCCAGGTAAGACGCCACTGATGTTGTCTGTTCAGGAGTGGCTTAACAAGAGGAATACGGCAACTGTAGTCAAATTCCTTGACACGTCTGTGTGTGGTGGCTCTTGATGCCTTGACCCCAGCCTCAGTCCATTCCTTGTGAAGTTCACTCAAATTCTTGAATCGATTTTGCTTGACAATCCTCATAAGGCTGCGGTTCTCTCGGTTGGTAGTGCATCTTTTTCTTCCACCCTTTTTCCTTCCACTCAACTTTCTGTTAACATGCTTGGATACAGCACTCTGTGAACAGCCAGCTTCTTTGGCAATGAATGTTTGTGGCTTACCCTCCTTGTGAAGGGTGTCAATGATTGTCTTCTGGACAACTGTCAGATCAGCAGTCTTCCCCATGATTGTGTAGCCTAGTGAACCAAACTGAGAGACCATTTTGAAGGCTCAGGAAACGTTTGCAGGTGTTTTGAGTTGATTAGCTGATTGGCATGTCACCATATTCTAATTTGTTGAGATAGTGAATTGGTGGGTTTTTGTTAAATGTGAGCCAAAATCATCACAATTAAAAGAACCAAAGACTTAAACTACTTCAGTCTGTGTGCATTCAATTTATTTAATACACGAGGTTCACAATTTGAGTTGAATTACTGAAATAAATGAACTTTTCCACGACATTCTAATTTATTGAGATGCACCTTTATGTGAAATTATTTAAATAAAAAGCTAACATAACTTTTTGTAATAAACATACAAATTGTCAGCACACACACACACATTGTTCATACTGCTCCGGGTGTGTGTTCACTGTGTGTGTGTTCACTGCTGTGTGTGTGCACTTTGGATGGGATAAATGCAGAGCACTAATTCCGAGTATGGGTCACCATACTTGGCCACATGCATGGCTACATTGGTCACGTCATTGGGAAAAACCATTTTTGCAAGTCCATAGTAGTTTAAAAACATACAATTCTGGCTTAAATTTTAGTCTTGAGAACTGATCAAAAAGTTGTAAGGTGTAGAAGTATAGTCATGTATAGTCACGACATTACCTGTGCCGTTAGCTGCAGGTGGCTGCTGTTTCCGTGGAGGCTGAGGTGGAGAATCTTCACACCTTCACCAAGAAACACAAACTACATTAACTTTCAATTCAATTCAAACTTTTTTCTCAGAACTCAGAACTTTTCTGAGCCATTTTTGCAATTTTTTAACCAACAGGTGTCAAACAACTTAGTGGATGTATGATGTCAGTTCTACTCATGTTCACCTAGGTGTCATTGAACTAACCACGGGTGTAGTTCAACTATGGACATTTAATATTTTCGTCTGCAATATGTCTGTCATTCAGTGGCCAGTGTTATTAGCAAAGCTAAAACTATTAAAAAAAACTGAAACATTTTGTTTAGGCATTTTTCCTAAAAAATCAGAGAACTTTAGTTTAAGCTAAAACAATATAAAAGGTAAAATCATCACATTGATGTTCTACACATATTTGTAGGTTAATTATCAGAAACTTCTCAATGGAGCACAGCATACTCCTGTGCAAGCCCAAAATGTGCAGCCAATCAAATCCGAATCAATTAGATACTGAAATTACATCAGTGGAAAGAACACTCTGTACAGACATATTGCTGTGTACGACTCTCTACGTATAGACATCGACTTCCTGCTGAAGGGTCATGGGGGGTGAGATGTAGTGGCTATTTTTATAGCTCAGCGTGTGGCGTGGCCAGCCCTCTGTGGTCAGTCCTACTGTGACAGCCAGACCGAGAACAGCACTGGGTCACTGAACTATGCCAACACTAATCAATTTATCACAGACTATAGAAAGAAAGTATAAAACTGTGTTTTAAACAACATAATACTAAAGTAAAAGTTACATTACAAACTTAATTCAACTGGTTTTTACTCAAAGCTTTATGAATTTCAGGTCTATTTAATGCTTTGCTGTAGACTTGATTTTGTGCATTTTTTATTACAGGTCATGCGAACAACCACACTGTAAAAAAAATATGTAAATAAAACAAAAATTATTGGAGTTTTACTTGAAAATACTATTTCGAGTCTTTCTAATTCAAAATGTCATGTTTAATTCAGTGTGTTACTTTGTGCAATATCTGAGTGAAAATAGTTTCAAAGGTAGACTTTAAAAAAAAAATTTTTTTGCAGTGCAGTGCAGTTAGTAATTACAGTAATGTGTGGTCTCACAAGCCTTAAGAACAAATGAATGCACCGATATTAAAATTCTGGCCAATAGCGATGAGCCAATAATTATATAAATAATCAATATTAAAATATATATTATTTTATCTATATCCTGCAAATTAATTTATCGGTAACGACAATTCTAATGTCAAATGATAATTGATATGGTATCAATGTATTGTGCTTCTCTAATACAAATAAGCTGATACTTCAATAATAATGAGTTTGATACAAATTGTTAGTCTTTTTAAATTCAATTTAAAGCTGCAGTCCATAAGTTTTGTCTCTTTGTCGCCATCTCTGTTTGAAACCTGCAATGGCAGTTATTTGCGGAATTATATTCTTTGCATGGGTTGTGCACCGGCACGACTCCAGCACGGATGAATCTAATGTCTTGAGGTGAATGTGTGGCTGTCAGTCACCGCACCGGTGTGGATATTCACTGTAAATTTGTGGTGTTGTAAAATATATTAAATTAATCATCATAAATTCTACTTGTAATATTAAAAATCAAGGAGAACAAGAATTTTAAATAAAATGTACACATTTAATTCATGTAATTAATGAACTGCGTGAGAAGAGTAACTCTTATTAATATTTACATGTTTTATAGTCATTGCACATAAATCTAGAAATATTAAGTACATTTTAATCTAAGTTTGGCGCGCCTGAATTCGCGCATGCGTGTTTGGACCCACGCTTTGAATCGCTTTGACGGTTGGGCTTGTCACGGAGGAGATGCATGGCTGGATCTTCTCGTGTTTAAGGTAAGTTTGCCTTTCTGATGTGTCATTATATTGGATCCGTGCATCAGGTCTTAAAGGGACAGCGGCCTATAAATACTGCTGCTGTCATTAATGATCATCAAACAACAAAACAGCTGTGATAAAAATCTATATTTAATTTATACAGTGAACACTATGCAGTGTTATTTTCCCTAATTATTACATTTCTGTATTTGAATACTACCAACCTTATTTTATTTGTAACATATTCTGTTGTATTTATCTATGCTTGTAATTTGTGTATTTGTTCTTATTTTTACTGGCTGTTCTCTTGTCTCTTTAATCATGTTTAAATTTTCTTAGTTAATCTAGTAGTATTTATTGTGGTATCAAAGAAGTACTTCGCTTTAAGTAATAAATGGAAAGCAATTTTCTTTTCTTGCTGATCTGAAAAATGATCCGATCCGTGGGTCAAAAACCGTAATGTGATCCGAACCGTGAGATTTGTGATCCGTTGAACCACTAGTAGCAAGTCTGACACTTTTGTTCTGACCAACTGAGGAAAAAAGCAGTACAATAAATAGTGCTACAATGTTGATTAAATCTAACGATTGGTTAGCTCATATCACATCAAACCGTGCAAATTATTATTACTGTTAAACTTTGTTCTCAAATTGTTCATGTTAACAACATCAGCATTGCGTGTAATACCACTCGAATTTCATATATTTCATATATAAATACAAAACTTGTGTAATCCCACGTATCTGTAATCAGATGCACATTTAAAACTGGAATATAATCTAATTTCAGTCACTTGTGTTTCATAAACACATAAACCTTTTTGGATTACAATATTTAATTATTCCAGCTGCTGTGAGAAAAGGCTATAAACGATCCGCCACCTGCAGGATCCTCACATGTGATATAGTCTACTAGCCGGAAAAAACTTCTTTATGTTTACAGACGTGACGTAATGACGCGGCGGCATGCTCAAATTTCCCGCAAATTCCTACCAGTACCACTTAAATTAGAAAACATTATTATAAGCTTACCGTTGTGAGTCGGGCTAAAGTAAGGCGATACTTTTGAACACTGGCTGGTTATGTACTTAATCAAAAATTTATTTTGTATCATTTTTAACCAAAAAAAGTTACGGACTGCAGCGTTAATTAAAAAAAAATGTGTTAATAAATCAGGCTACAATAAAATGTGGACATTTAAGAACCATTAACAAAACTGAGCTCAAAAGAACTAATTCCAAATAAGAAGCAGTTCTCTATTCCTAATCCCCAGTACTTAGTGTGTGTATACAGTGTTGAATGTTTGTGAACTAAAGCTCCTGTGCTCCTCATTCATTGTTTGACACTTTATGTCAACTCTGTAAAGCTTATGTGTGTTGGTGTCTATATTTGAGTTGGTTTTTCACCTGGTCTTCAGCACATCACTCATCTTCTGTTCCAGGTCAAGTCTTCTGCTGCGTTCTCTCTCCAGCTCCTGTTTTAGGGTCTCCACATTGGTTTCTTCTCGTAGCTTCCGTAGTTCCTCCTCTGAAAGAAAAAAATGTCACAAATGGCCACACACTTTAAGGAACCTTCTATAATGAAGACATTAAAACATATTATAATCTTGTCCAGGGTGTATAAGTGTTAACAAGAAGTTTCATAAACATTAACTTTTTTTTTTTTTGTATTTAATTTTGTTTGCGTCATTGTAACTTTTTTCCTGTATAACACTGTAAAGCTGCTTTGACACAATCTGTATTGTGTAAAGTGCAATATAAATAAAGGAAAAAAACAAACAAACATAATAGCATGGAATACTTTTATGAATCTAGATGTACCATGTAAATAATTTAGTGATTTGCATTTAATTTAATTCAATTTTATTCTTAGCGATTTTTATTTATTTGGCACATGAATATGGTAGTCACTTAATATCACATTATATATCACCACCTAATACCTAATGAGTCATAATGGTATAGTAAAGTTAAAATAATATTTTTAATAGAAAAATGCAACAGTAAAAACCAGTTCATTGGTTAACTGTACGATCCCTTGCAGTATATGGCTAAAATTAAATTTGAAAATACAAGTAATTTTATATTATTATAAAAATGTTTCATAAGTAAAAAATAATAATAATAACCTTACTATTTACATAGACAATTTATATTTATGTGTAACTAGCAAGTGTCACAATTCACTCGGGGAGCAAGGAACGAGGAAACGAGGAGTACTTGAATAACAGTCTTTAATAATCCACAGGAAAACCGAGAACAAGGAGGACATTCAATAAGTAGACCCAACAAACAAGAACTGAAAGGACTAGGGCTTTTAAAGGCAGGATAATTGAGGAGGAACGAGACACACCTGGAATCAAATTAACACAATCAACATGAGGAAGAAACTGGGTCACAGGGGCAAAAACACACACAGGATAGTCCATAATCCTGACAGCAAGCCAGCGCATATAAAACATATTAACCAGTTGCCTACAATGTGCTACTTTACTGTCTCTTGTATCACTTCACACTCTCTTTTGTTCATGTGATGAAACGGCTTAAATGAATATTTAATGTCCATTCATGTACTTTTGATATTAAGTAAGTAGCTTTGTTATAAACAGGATTATTCGAACTCATTCAGCTATTATCACAAAATAAACCCTTCTGGGTGATACAAGATGCTTCAGCTTCACTTCAATTCAATTTGACATTGCATTTCTCAATATCTTTCCACTCATCTATTTGCTAAATGTCAGTAGTCTAATGCACTGTGAGCCTGCAGCTATGTACTCTACATGGTCTTTGTTCCCAGCTGAGCATTATAAATATTTGAGTGCTAATATGAGCTTCTCTCATACAGAGTACCATAAAGGAGAGAATAAGGTCTGAATGACTATCAGCACTCTGTAAAACTCTAGTACCTGAACCCTGAGTTCAGAGTGATGGCCATTAGTGGAAGTGCTTCTGTCTGACAGATGGTTTCAGATGAGATGACTGCTGTCAATTGTACAGAGGTACATCATTAAGCAGTCAGTCAATTAATCTATGGCAATGTTTCTATTAACAGCTTTTAGATTTGCACAAGCCTGAGCTGCCTAAATATAGATTCTAACTAAAGTGAAAGATGTTACAATCCTGCACAGAAATCCTGCACAGAACGGCTCAACGGCTCTGTGAGAACCTGCAGTATGATGAATGACGTCAAGTTGACTGTTCCAAGATGGCGGCCGCATCTACGTGCCTGGAGCCATCAAATGGGGAATCTATACATATCTATGCTCAGAACATCGTACTACATAGCAAGATGATAGTAACCACTCAGAACACCTTAGCAACTGCATAGTAACATGCTAACAACTACTCTGAACACCTTACAGCATGGCAAGAAGCTCACAATTGCTCAGAACACCTTAGCAACTGCAAAGGAAGTTGCTAACAACCATCTAGATCACCTATCATATGGCAAG
Organism: Sinocyclocheilus grahami; assembly: GCF_001515645.1. Lineage (NCBI taxonomy): Eukaryota > Metazoa > Chordata > Actinopteri > Cypriniformes > Cyprinidae > Sinocyclocheilus > Sinocyclocheilus grahami. The sequence goes on from NW_015505624.1 coordinate 718,032, forward strand.
ATGCTAACAACTGCCCGTAACACATTCTCAACTGAATAGTAAGATGTTAACAACTACTCAGATCAGCTTAGCAAGATGTTAACAACTACCCCAGCACCTGCTTTGCAAGCTGCTATCAACTGCCAAGAACACCTTAGAAACTGCATAGCAAGATGCTAACAACTACCCAGAACAACTAACTGTGTAGCAAGATGATAATAACCACTCAGAACACCTTAGCAACTGCATAGCAAGAAACTAACAGCTACTCAGAATCCCTATGCAGCTGCATTGCAACATGCTAACCACTTAGAACATCTTAGAAACTGTATAGAATGTGCCAACAACCACTGACAACATCTTAGCAACGTTAGCATCACAACACTCTGAAAACCTCCCACAACACCATAGCATTGTTGCAGTCAGATAATTGAGTCATACGAATTAAATTGTTCATGCCAAAAAAATCTTGCTGAGTTCTCTTGCCAGAGGATTATTCAGAGCGATTTTAATTTAGCTGATGGCCAAATTACACAATGTGTCTAATCATCTGCCACCAACATATTTGGATCTGTCTCCATGGCCACACTGAGTACAGACTGATCATGATACAACAGCGTTCAGTAAATCTGCTCCAGAATCAACATTCTGTCAGCAATTCTCATTGATCTTCACACCACAAAAAGAATCAGTCTGTTCAGACAGAAAGATCATATATTTCGGCTAGGGTTGTGACGGTGAGGACATTTTCCCACCGGTTAATCAACGTGTGACAACACCGGTAATACCGGTATCACCACGGGGGCGGGTGCGTTCCCTCTTTTCATGCTTTCCTTTGCTTTTAAATAGCTTGTAAAAGCGGTGTGTGAATTTTTCCTCTTTTCCTCGCTTTTAAATAGCTTAAAAGCGCATTTTACTTTCACTTTCGAATTAGCCAGCATTAATTGCTTGAATGCAACAACAAAATACAACGTCAAACTCACTTTAGCCTATATATAAAACATAGAACTTTTAATAACAAAACGTATAAAAATACACCATGCTATAGGGCAGGATGTCATGATAAGGGGTTTTGTCTTGGTTCTCTCCGGACTCCATTCCCCATAAACCCCTGCCTAGGAACTCATTATTGCACCACACCTGTTACCTATCAGTGGCACTATAAAGGTTGCACTCATCCACACACACATTGCTGATTATTGTTTAGCCTGTACCCTGTTCCGAGTCTCTGTGTTTCCTTGCCTTGCCTTCTTGTGTTATGACCTTGGACTGTTTATTGGATTGCTCTTTTGTCTCGCCCTGGATTCGAATGTTTAAAAAAACTTCAAAAATCACCTTAGATAAACGGCAAAAGTCAACAGGCTTTTCAAAATCCAAAATATTGCCAAACAGGCGCTTTTGCATCTCGTTTAGAAACTAAATCATCCGCGATCGTCTTGTCTGTCTCACCTCAACTCATTCTTCTTGTCAGTCAGCTCGACTCACTCTCCTCACTGGATAAATTAAATCTGATCTGTGATCTGTGCATTGAGCAGCCGCATTCAGTTTTTAATTGTAGTGTCTGTTCTTTTACTGAACTAAATTATTTTTATTACTATAAAAAAACAAAACGATGGTGGGGGTCGGTGCCGTGGTGGGCATGTCACGTAACCGGTGTTGCGGCTTAACACCGTTATCACCGTCAACACCGTCTATCAAACTGTTTTCTTACTTGAAGGCTGAATCATTCGTTTGTCTGTCATCAGTCTGTCATGAACTCCAGTAGGCTATATGACTGGGGTGCTGAAATTATGTGTTGGAAAGACATGTTAGTCATATCACAACATCACCGGAAATGTCCTTGGTAACTGAACATTGGGAAAACAATATAGAAATGTACACCCAGCAGCTTCAACTGAAGTGCAAGTGTATGACTAGTACTATAGCTATAGCCAGACTATGGTCAATAGCTGTCATTTTTTATTGCTATAGTAATTTATTTAATGGTGCACTATGCATAATTTTCCAAAAAATCGCCTGTCTCTTGCTTGGCTTTTTGGCTGATATCTGTAACTTGACAATTTACTAGGCATTGTAATTACGTTTTATAATGACACACAAAATGTAATTATTTAGCCCTCAAATATTTACCCCAATGTTGGTTATTTATTGAGATCATTTAAAAAAAATCCCTCATCGTTTTCTCACCCTCATGCCAACATAGATTTTAAGAAAAACAGTCCATCAATGAACCTGCTTATAAACAATGAACTTGTCAAATGTACCAGCCTATTGTGCGTAACAGGATGTTCAGTGCAACATTTAACAGGGATAATAGCTGGGTCACAGCATATCCTTGTCTAACATGGACCAAAATGTTGGCAGATAGTCACCACCCAGTGTTTAAAAAAAAACTAGTGAGTTGCCACGCTGTATACAGTTTACATAAGCACTCAGCAGCTACTTTAGCGCTTCAGGTGTGACCCAATTATTTCCTTGTTATTTAAGCCCTGTGTAGTCATTTGTCCTGTCTTAAACGTCAATCCCCATTGCAACGTGTGTGTTCCTTGTTCCTGTTGATTATTAAAACTGTATTCATGAATTCCTCTACATCTCCTCATTCCTTGCTCCTCACAGTAGGCAACTGTGACACACATTATGCAAGCAAAAACTTTTATTTTGTATGCGATTAATCGCGATTAATTGTTTGACAGCACTAGACTGTCAGACTCTGGAGATTAAACTAAACATTTAGTATGTTTTTATACATCATGAATTGGCTGAAATTTGATAGAATAAATAAATGTTTCATCCCTAACAAAATGGATGTGACTGTGCTAGTGCTGTCAAACGATTAATCGCATACAAAATAAAAGTTTTTGTTTGCATAATATATGTGCACAAATATACTGTGTATATTTATTATGTATATATACAATAAATACACACGCACACACACATGCATGTATATATTTAAGAAACATATGTTATGTTTATATATTAAATATATTTATAATATAAATTATACGGACTATGAGCAAGCAGTGACAGCACTAAACGCATACTTTGTGCCTCAGGTAAAAACGGAGTTTGCACGACAGACATTTATCACCTCAAGCAGAAAATGGGACAGACCGTGCAACAGTTTGTCACATGTTTAAGGCAAGCGGCCAAGGATTGTGACTTTGGAGCTGATAAAGACAATCAAATAAGGGATAGTGTTTTGAGCTGATGCAATTCTGAATATGTGTCGCAATACAACGGCAGAGTTTACAGTTATTTGTGGGCACGGGGAGCCACTGCTTGGAAAAGACACAGCAGTTAAATTAGGAGTGCTGAGGATTGGAGCTAACATTGCGGCAGTGAGTGTTGTGAAGTCCATGATACGACAGCAATACCCCAAATTGTTCAGCGGAGTAGGCAAATTGAACACAAAACAAATCAGCCTGGATATAGACAGCACAGTGACACCTGTTGCACAGCCCCTGAGGCGCGTTCCATTCCACCTCAGAGAGGCTCTTGAGGAAAAAATAAATGACCTGCTTAACATGGACATTATTGAGAAAGTTGATGGAGCAACTTGTCATTGTGCCCAAAGCAAATGCAGAAATAAGGATGTGCTTAGACATGAGGCAGGCGAATGCAGCAATCATTCGTGGGAGGTTTCCAATTCCCACAGTGGATGAACTGTTGCAGGGAATGAATGGATCAGCCATATTTAGCAAACTAGACCTGAAGTGGGGGTACCATCAGTTAGAGTTGACCCGAGTCGAGAGACATCACAACCTTTGCCGTTCACAATGGCATATATAGATTCAAAAGACTGATATTTGGAGTTTCCTCTGCAAGTGAGCAGTACCAACATGAAATAGCAACGGTTCTAGCTGGCACTGAAGGAGTAGAGAACATATCCGATGACATAATCATCCATGCACCTGACAAAGAGTCTCATGATGAAAGCTTGCATGCAGTACTAAGGAGATTGGAAAGCTTGCATGCAGTACTAAGGAGATTGGAAAGCTGCGACTTGACTCTGAATGCTGAGAAGTGCCAGTTTAACATGGACAAGATAGTGTTTATGGGCATGCTGTTGTCAGAGAAAGGCATTGGCCCTACAGCAGAAAGAGTGAGAGCAGTCGTTGAGGCAAGGGAACCTGAAAATGCTTCAGAGGTGAGAAGTTTTCTTGGTTTAGCTGGCTATAGCAGCCGTTTCATACCTCAATTTGCAAGTATCTCAGAACCTCTGCGCAGACTGACAAGGAAGGACGCCAAATTTCATTTTGGGACTGAGCAAAAGAAAGCGTTCAAAATTCTCAAAGATAAGTTGGCTGAAGCCAGAACACTGGTCTATTTCAACAAGGACGCTCTAACGAAAGTCATTGCTGATGCTGGACCGAAAGGCATCGGAGCAGTACTAGTGCAGGAGCTTGACAGAATGTGAACAGAGATATTCGCAAACAGTGCGCGATGCACTGGTGTGGGCATGTGAACGACTGCACCCATACATGTATGGTCGGAAGTTTGATCTGGTCACAGACCACAAGGCATTGGAGGCAATTTACAGCCCTCGTTCAAAACCATGTGCACGAATCGAAAGGTGGGTCTTGAGATTACAGCCCTATGATTTTTGGGTGATTCATATACCTGGAACGCACAACATTGCAGATCCTTTGTCACGCCTGCTGGGGCCATCGGCCAAAGGTGCAACCCATGTACATAAAGCAGAGGAATATGTGAGATTCATAGCTGTTTGTGCGACACCAAGTGCCTTGACCACCAAGGAAGTTGAGCAGATCTCAGCAAATGAAGAGACTGAAAACTGCCATTCAAACAGGTTGTTTTGACGACTGCCCTGCATAAAGACATATTGAAGGTGAGCTATGTGTCGTTGGCCAAATAATACTTAGAGGGACAAGACTTGTTTTGCCACATTCGCTGTGGGGAAGAGCGTTACAGTTGGCTCATGAGGGTCATCTTGGTGTAATAGGAACAAAACAACACCTGAGAACAAAGGTTTGATGGCCCAGAATGGACAGGGCCGCAAAAAGCTTTGCGAGGGCGTGTCATGGTTGTCAGCTGGTAGCGAGACCAGATGTTCCAGAACCTCTATCACCCACAGTAATGCCTGAAGGGCCCTGGCAAAACTTGGCCACAGACTTGCTTGGTCCTTTACCTGATAGACATTCAATCCTGGTCGTTGTTGACTATTACAGTAGGTACTATGAATATGCGATCCTCAAATCCACAACTGGAGAAAAAGTGATCGACAGTTTGGAGGACATTTTCAGTCAGCATGGACTTCCCTTAACAATCAGGTCAGATTGTGGGCCACAGTTCAAGTCCAGTCAGTTTCAAACGTTTTGTCAGGAAAACGGAATCCATCACATTAAAACAACCCCAAAGTGGGCGCAAGCAAATGGGGAAGTGGAAAGGCAAAATGCATCACTTATGAAGCGAGTACAAATTGCCCAAGCTGAAGGCCAGGACTGGAGAAAAGAGCTACGCAAGTATGTGACTGTCTACAGATCCATACAACACTCCACAACAGGCAAAAGCCCAGCAGAACTTCTTTTTCAGAGGAAGGTAAGAGGAAAGTTACAAGACATTGCAACACCCCACAGTGACCTGGAAGCTCGAGACAGGGACGCAGAGCAAAAAGGAAAAGCCAAAATATACACAGACAACAGACGGAATGCAAAGACATCTGACATAGAGGTTGGAGATCAAGTGCTTGTGAGGCAAGACAAAACAGACAAGTTCACAACAACATTTCACAGTACACCTCACAAAGTCATACACAGAGAAGGTAACAGTGTTATTGTTCAGTCACCCACTGGAGCGAAATATGCTCGGAACACAACATTCGTCAAGAAGTTTCATTCAATGGAAACACCAACAGTGAATCGTGATATGAAATGTGCTCAAAAGCCAAATTCAGATGAGGAACAAAAAGGAA
>NW_015505624.1:724781-727151 GCF_001515645.1 Sinocyclocheilus grahami
AGCTACGCAAGTATGTGACTGTCTACAGAGCCATACAACACTCCACAACAGGCAAAAGCCCAGCAGAACTTCTTTTTCAGAGGAAGGTAAGAGGAAAGTTACCAGACATTGCAACACCCCACAGTGACCTGGAAGCTCGAGACAGGGACGCAGAGCAAAAAGGAAAAGCCAAAATATACACAGACAACAGACGGAATGCAAAGACATCTGACATAAAGGTTGGAGATCAAGTGCTTGTGAGGCAAGACAAAACAGACAAGTTCACAACAACATTTCACAGTACACCTCACAAAGTCATACACAGAGAAGGTAACAGTGTTATTGTTCAGTCACCCGCTGGAGCGAAATATGCTCGGAACACAACATTCGTCAAGAAGTTTCATTCAATGGAAACACCAACAGTGAATCGTGATATGAAATGTGCTCAGAAGCCACATTCAGATGAGGAACAAAAAGGAATTGCAGAGGAATGCAAAATGAACTATGAAACAATTCAGGAAGAGGAACAAACTCCAAAACCGTGCAGGCCTCAGCGACAAATCAAATTGCCTGAAAGACTTAGAGACTATGTTGTTGAGTGACTAATGAGATTCATTTAAGGACATTTAAGTTTAATGAGTTCCAAGGACGTTAAAGGTTATGTTAGTTAAAAGAAGAAAGAAAAAAAGGTCCCAAATGAGTTATGTCATGGTTCAATGTATTTGATTTGGAAGTATTGGGGATGTTCTATGAAGTCGTGAAGAGCTGATAAGAAGGAAAAAAAAGTTGTTACATGTCTTGAATGTTCTGAAATCTGTGAGTTGCAAGAAGATGTGAATGAGAATGTGTTAGATAGGGTAAGTTCATATTCAAGTAGAGGGGGGGTGTTGTGTATTGGTGTGACGTCATCACGTAAGAGGGAGTAGTAAAAAGGTGGATGGCAAGTTCAATCAGGCATCTGTGTGGTTTGATCCCACAATTTGTATTAAAACATTGGAGTCACATGTTTATTTTACAGTGATTTCATGACATTTTTGGAGCCTTTATGGCCTTAATGGATGGACAGAAATCACTGCAAAGAATAACAAAAGACTTACTGGTTTAGAACAACATGAAGGTGGGTAAATTATGACAACTTTTTCATTTTTGAGTGAACTATATACCACTATATAAATATATACCATGATACTGAATGAGTATACTTCATAGAATAGCCTTGTATTATACTGGTACATGTTTAAAAACATATGATTCCCATAGCATGCACTGTTCTCTGAAATTCAAATTATTATTTTAATGGAAGTTAACAATCATAAAACATATTGCATTAGTAAATGCAGTTGTTTAGTCATTCAATATGAATTATATGCATTAATGTAATGTAAACACATCATAATACCATGTCCTAACCAGATGCAAATGGTGCAACACACCATAAAAGGTTAATCAGAGTTTTTGTCCTAGCCAGCCATGATAACAATATGTGACAAGTGACAGGAAATTATATATTAGAAATGGCTTCTATGTCTACAGCTTTGCATCTGGACAAGACAAACTGTGTATCCAAGATGATAATCTGAGGTACTGATTATGTGCTTTGTCTAGTGTTAAAAGGTATAATCTTAATTAAAATATCATTGTGCATGACTATAAGCCATAATGAAAGTTTCAATGGCTAATTTACCTGAGATCTTGAAAATAAATGAAAGGAAGCAAAGGGCTTGTCACTGGAATCTAATAGCATTGTGTTTATTTAGTACACAGTGTCAAGTGTGCATACATTAATGTGCATACAGTAGCGTCTCTGTAATATCATAATGTCTGTTATTATCTCTTAGCAATCTGGAAGCAGTGCACTTAAATAGCATTTAATAAAAACATAGCTAAGAAGTACTATACATTTTTGCAGTATTTTCAGTATCTCCTAAGACTACTTTAGAACAAAAATTCAGGAAAATGTCATCATTCCACTTACCAATATATTAGATATATTTACATGCAGTAAACAAACAATATTTACCTATAATAAAGGGAATGACAAACTGTGTATGTGTACCTCAATTTCTGAGTCAGAAGCACTGTGATAAATTAATAGCACACATACATGCAAGCTAATTTCATCTCCACACGTTCAGACCTTATAAAAGATTCAGGAGCTCTCAGAGCTGTTAAACACACTCAAACCGGACAAGCCGTGTGAGGCTGTGAGGTCATTTTGTGTATCCATCCCCATCCATCTGTCCCTGAATAAAACCTCATTGTGTAAGGCCCAGCTTGGAAGAGCTCTCCCTGATTGCAATGACTCTCCCAACCTCTAGTTGGCACTAACTAGTAACACTCCCCATCATTTTGCTTACACTGGTTCTATGCAATAACACTCCTAGCCACTAG
>NW_015505624.1:728124-730357 GCF_001515645.1 Sinocyclocheilus grahami
TTCGCCATGCCCTATCCCCTGAGCTCAAGGATGAACTGGCCTTCCAGGATCTGGCTCCGGACTTAGAGTCCCTTATCGACACCGCGATCAGAGTGGACAACCGCATTCGAAAGCACAGATGGGCTTCTGGGTGGGCTCCAGTTTCCTTCCCCCATCTCTTGAATTGAGGAACCCATGCAGTTGGGAAGGGCCAGACTGTCACAGGCTGAAAGAGAACGGCGCATGAGGGAGAGATGCTGCCTGTATTGTGGTAAGCCCGACCACTTCAGAGTCAACTGCCCAGAGTTGACGGGAAAAGACAACTCTCGTCCAAGAAGAGGGGGGCTGGGACGAGAGTAACCACTGTTCCCCAACCAGCAGCTTCTGGGGTGTCACTCAAGGTATCACTGGAGTGGGGTAACCAACATCACAGGCTTCTGGCTTTCCTTGATTCAGGGGCTGCGGGGAATTTTATGGACTTTACTTTGGCCAGACAACTAGGAATTCAGTTTATCTTCCTTCAAGAACCCCTGACCATAACGGCACTGGACGGGAGACCCCTGGGCTCCGGTCAGGTGGGACAGTGCACTATACCCCTCCATCTCCAGAGTGGTCGTCATAGGGAGAGGATACAGTTCTTCTTGATCCATTCACCAGAGTTCCCTTTAATTCTTGGTTTCCCCTGGCTATCCCTTCACAATCCCCATATAGACTGGACAGCCAGGGTAGTGATTGACTGGGGTACGAATTGTGGTATTTCAGGTCGCTCCCTCTGTTGGTTTTCCGAGTTGCTGGTGACACCTTCGGACCCCAGACCAACCACTCCCGAGTTGCTGTCCGTTCTTCACAGACCATCAGTCCAAACCACAGAGCTGCTAACTATCTCGAGCTGTCTCTTCTGGAGTCCAGGTGCTGCCTCCTGAGCTATCTCGAGTCCCCTTAGAATATGCAGACCTCTGTGAAGTTTTTAGCAAGACCCGCGCAGCCTCTTTGCCACCCCACAGACCATATGACTGTGCTATTGATCTGCTACCAGAGACCTACCCTCCTCGAGGGAGGCTTTATTCCCTCTCCGCCCCAGAGAGAACTGCCATGGAGGAGTATATCAATGACGCTCTCAACAGTGGGTTCATCCGGCCATCTACATCACCGGCAGGGGCTGGTTTCTTCTTTGTGGGAAAGAAGGATGGTGGGCTTCGGCCGTGTATTGACTACCGGGGCCTTAATCGCATCACGGTCAAGAACCGCTACCCTCTCCCACTAATGACCACAGCCTTTGAACTCCTTCAAGGGGCGGCCATCTTCACTAAATTGGACCTTCGGAACGCGGCCCAACGGCGAGATCCTGATCCAGGTAACGGACTTCTGGGTCGTCTATTTGTGCCTAATTCCATGCGGTCTGATGTGTTACAGTGGGGTCATGCTTCTCGGTCTTCGGGCCATCCTGGGAGCACGAGATCATTGAAACTCATTCAGAGAAGGTTTTGGTGGCCCAAAATGCAGCGGGACGTTCGGACTTTTGTTGCTGCCTGCAATGTGTGTGTGTGCCCAGAACAAGGAGCCCAGGACCCACCCTCATGGCTTACTGCACTCACTACCCATCCCTACACGCCCCTGGTCCCACATATCATTGGACTTCGTAACTCGTGACGGGTCTACCAAGCTCTCAAGGTAACACTGTAATTCTGGTGGTGGTAGACCGATTTTCCAAGGCTTGTCATCTCATACCATTACACAAGATTCCCACAGCAGGTCAGACAGCGGAGTTGCTAATGCAGCATGTCTTCAGAATCCATGGCTTTCCCCAGGATATGGTGACCGACCGAGGATCTCAGTTCTGAAAGTCGTTCGGGCGTCTGATTGGGGCATCCATTAGCCTGTCCTCTGGTTTTCACCCCCAATCGAATGGACAGACAGAGGGTCAACCAGGAGGTTGAGAAGACTTTCAGATGCTTGGTGTCCAACAACCAGACGGCTTGGAGCTCTCACTTAATCTGGGCGGAATTTGCACATAACACACTACACCATTCTTCTTTGGGCATGTCCCCTTTTGAATGCCAGTTTGGTTTCCCCCCCCTCTATTCCCTGAACAGGATCCCGAGGTCCGTGTGCCAGCTGCGGCTCGACTGGTTCAGAGGTGTCGACGGGCATGGCGGAAAGCACGAGTAGCCCTACGAAAGGCTGCTCAACAGCAACGGAAGTATGCTCCCCAGCGCCGTAGACTGGGACCATCACTCAGACCAGGACCGAGAGT
>NW_015505624.1:730796-731055 GCF_001515645.1 Sinocyclocheilus grahami
GTCTGATTGGGGCATCCATTAGCCTGTCCTCTGGTTTTCACCCCCCAATCGAATGGACAGACAGAGAGGGTCAACCAGGAGTTTGAAAAGACTTTCAGATGCTTGGTGTCCAACAACCAGATGGCTTGGAGCTCTCACTTAATCTGGGCGGAATTTGCACATAACACTCTACACCATTCTTCTTTGGGCATGTCCCCTTTTGAATGCCAGTTTGGTTTCCCCCCCCCCTCTATTCCCTGAACAGGATACCGAGGTCCGG
>NW_015505624.1:731069-731742 GCF_001515645.1 Sinocyclocheilus grahami
GATAACATCACTACTCATTAGGACTTGAATGCCCCCAGCCGTGTGGCTTTACCCAATTAATGTTGGCCTATTTAAGCGTGCCCCATTTGCTCACCTGTGTTCAGTCTTGAACCTACTACGCCTGTGTTTCCTCACCACCTAAGCTAGTTAATTGAGATTTTGGCTTTTGCTCATCTTTTATTTCTTGCATTTTTTTTCTATGGAAGCATGGCTTCCCTTTTGTTGTACTTTTGAACTTGGACTGCTCCAGTAAAGCTTTTGTTCAGTTATCTAAGTCTCTCTGTTATGCTTCTGCCCTTGGATCCCTCTGTCGACTGTCATCCACTATAGCACAGTGGTAGAGGAGACAGCTCGGTTGCCTAGCAGGCCAGAGCTCGATTCCCGCCTCAGACACCCATCACAAACTTATAGCAAATGTGGTAGTTCTGTATGCTGTTTCAGGGTTGGCATCATCTGAGGGGTTGCATCATCTCTTCTCAGGTGGTCTGGATCCAGAAGCTTGTGTAAATCCTAGTTACAAAACAGAGAAACATAATTAGCGTAGCTGCTGTTCCAACCAAGCAAAATTGATTTTGCTTGGTTGGAACTAAACCAAGCAAACTAAAGAATAATAATGTGCATTTGATCCGTTATAACTGCAGTAAAAGATTATGAGATGCATTATTTGAATGCT
>NW_015505624.1:731752-739327 GCF_001515645.1 Sinocyclocheilus grahami
AAAATTTTAAGGGGGTCTGAATACTTTCCGTACCCACTGTATCTTTATGAAACACCTCTAAATAGTATGTTTTCACTAATTCAGTAAGATTTAAAAGGTAGAAAAAAATTGGATTCAGTCACTTGAGTAGTTTAAGACCACTTACTTTTTTGGCAGTTTTGGGGACCAGGGCCCCAACAGGACCCATTGTAACAGCTCCGGTCACACTTCTTACCTGTGGGAGGTAAAGTAGAACATTCTCATTCAAAATGCAAAATTAATTAGTACCATTTAATATACATGTAAAAACTTCTGAGGGACATACAGTGTTCTGCTGAGTTTGATTCCTCTTTGATTTTAGGCTGGCTCTTCATGTTCAGAATGTCAGTCCACTGGATGGTCTCCACGTTACATAAATGATCGTTACTGGCAAATTTAATCCCACCCTTCAGTATTTCTAGGAACGGAAAATGACAGTGTTTGAACAATGCTTTCACGTATGACAAACTTCACATTTGAAATACAGGTCTATTAATATTTTCCAAATATAAATTCCAGAGCTGGGCATGAGAAGTAATGAATATTATTCCCTCTACAAAACAAATGTGTGAAAGACATAAATAGGTCATTTAGGAGCATTTGTTATTTCCATTTATCAGGAAACACACACACACACAAAGAACAGTTTTACATAACCATATACCAGTTAAGCTAGTTAGTGGCAACTGGTTCACGCCTTGTCCGATGCTGTTGTTGTAGTTCAGGAGGGCAGTTAAAGCATATTTGTCGTCATAAAGAGAGTGGCCACGGATGATGCGCAGATTCTCAAGAGGGATTCTAGGAGCCGTGTTGATCCCAATAAGAACATAGCCACCAACTTCTTGGATGCTCTAAAAATCAGGAACAACAACACAAAACAACATTAAACACAAAACTCACTAAGCCTTCAACACTATAACTATATAAAGAGTTGTCTGGAATAGCATATAGTTTATTTATTTTTTTTAAATGTCATGAAATATAAACTGGACTTAGCAACATAGTAAAAATATGGTGTACGGATGTCTTACAATAAAACCAAACACTAAGGTAACAGTAAAATAACATTGATCATAGTGTTTGAAAATGGATATATCATACCCTGAGAAAGGACAAGTCATGTTTTTCTGTCATATATGTGATTTCCAGGTTTTCCAGAATGACGGTGCAGTTGCTGTACATTTTTACCAGAATCTGATAATGGTCATCCACTGTTCCTAGAAGAGCCAGTTTGTTGTTCGCTCCCTGACACACTTCACAGACATGAACAGATCCTAGCTGAGGTACTGCAGCGCCTGAGTGAGCAGGCTAGGCCTCAAGCCTCCCCGGTATTAACTACTCCATCCGTTCCAGCTGAAGGGTCCACCCCCCTGTTCTCCGGGCCTCTACCCGAGCCAAGACTGCCGGCACCCGAGAGGTATGATGGGAACCCTGAGAGGTGTCGGGGCTTTATCACTCAGTGCACTTTGACATTTGGTTTACAACCTAACGGCCGGCTCGAGATATTCTTGACCCAGGTCTCATCAGAGAATATCGCTGCCGGGGACAACAATGCAACTAGAGGAACGTCAGGAGCTATCCCTGAGGGAGGGGCTCCTGTAAGGCCCAGCTTGGAAGAACTCTCCCTGATTGCAATGACTCTCCCAGCCTCTAGTTGGCACTAACTAGTAACACTCCCCATTTTGCTTACACTGGTTCTATGCAATAACACTCCTAGCCACTAGGTGGCCCTAGCTTCTGTTGATAGATAACATCACTACTCATTAGGACTTGAATGCCCCCAGCCGTGTGTCTTTACCCAATTAATGTTGGCCTATTTAAGCGTGCCCCATTTGCTCTCCTGTGTTCAGTCTTGAGCCTACTACGCCTGTGTTTCCTCACCACCTAAGCTAGTTTATTGAGATTTTGTCTTTTGCTCATCTTTTATTTCTTGCATTTTTCTATGGAAGCACGGCTTCCCTTTTGTTGTACGTTTGAACTTGGACGGCTCCAGTAAAACTTTTGTTCAATTATCTAAGTCTCTCTGTTATGCCTCTGCCCTTGGATCCCTCTGTCGACTGTCATCCACTATAGCACAGTGGTAGAGGAGACAGCTCGGTTGCCTAGCGGACCCGAGTTTGAATCCCGCCTCAGACACCCATCACACTCACACACTCATTCGGGGAAAAACTACAACTACATTTACCCAGTCTGTTCTATATTACTGCAGAGACTGTTAAGATTCTGACTAAAAGGCAAAAATAGAATTAAAGTCACTAAAACTGTGAGGTCTTAATGATTAGTCACAAAATTAGTCATTAACAACTCCTATTTTTCACCACAAGATATCCCTAATGAGACACATCTTAGCAGTTTCCACTAATAGATGCATCAGACTGTGAAATTGTGAATAATTACATTATCGCGTATGTAATAAAGTTATTGTGTAACAGAAGACAGATCCAGTAATTTCAAAAATGACTTCACTTGATCAGATGCAAAGGGTTAGCACTGATTTGAAGGAAATAAGCATGTTAGATGAGACACATACGGCAAAGTAACCTCAACACAAAGACAAAACAATGAATCAACTATTATGTATTCATGGGTCATGGTGGGCTTCTTGCTATAGTTTCTTGTTCTCTCAGTTCTAGTTTTAGTTGTTTTAGTACATCAGTGTAGCTTTGGCAGGTAGCTGTTTTTATTTTTTTTATTTTATTCCACGTTTATTTTATGAGCTGCTCATGTCAAAGTCAAAGTTGATTTATAAAGCACTTTTTAAAAACAGCAAGTGTTTATCAAAGTGCTGTACACACATACAAGAATAAAAATATAAATGATACAAACAGTCAACAACACAAAAGAAGACAATAAGACACCATAAAGACAATAAAAGAAAGCAGCTCTCATGTAGCGTCAAATGCCAGACTATAGAAGTACGTTTTTAGGCTAGATTTAAAAACAGCAAGTGTTTGAGCCTGTCTAATGTATAGGGGCAAACTATTCCAGAGCTTTGGGGCCGCCACTACAAATGCTCGGTCACCCCTGCTCTTCAACTTTACCCATGGGACAACTACAAGCAAATGGTCAGCACACCTAAGTGCTCTTAACAGAGCATATAGCTTGATCAAGTCGGAAAGATATGTAGGTGCTAAACCATTAAAGGGGTCATATGATACGATTTCAAGTTTTCCTTTCTCTTTGGAGTGTTACAAGCTGATTGTGCATAGATAAGATCCCTGAAGTTGCAAAGACTAAAGTCTCAAAACCAAAGAGATATTCTTTATCAAAGTTAAGACTCTGCCACGCCCCCCTAAAACGACTCGTTCTAACACGCCCCCCACATATCTACCTCACTATGTGAAAATATTAGCATAATGCACCCAAATGTGCATGCAAAGAAAGAAGGCGTGGTTTCAGTAACCGCAGTTATTGTTGAAGCAGCCATGTCAGGGAGACGCTGTGTGTTTCTAGGCGAAAGCAAAAGTACTTTATTTGGCCTTCCGACAGGGGGCATAGAGGTGGGGCATAGAGGACCTACAATAATGTACAGTATTTGAAAAATAATGTGTTTTTTGAACATTAAAGCATGTCAACATATTCTGTTAAACCAAATACACAAAATAATGATCTTTAAAAAAGCATCATATGACTCCTTTAAGAGATTTAAAAACAAATACCAAGATCTTAAACTGAATTCTAAAATGGACAGGTAACCAGTGAAGAGAGGCAAGAACGGGGGTGATGTGTTCCCACTTTCGTGTACCCATCAGCAAGCGAGCTGCCACATTCTGGACCATCTGCAGTATGAAGAGAGAGGCCTGACTAATACCTATATAGAGGCCATTACAACAATCCAGACGAGTTGAAATAAAAACATGAAGGATTCTTTGAAAGTCTTTAGAAGACAGGAAAGATTTCACATTGGTGAGTTGTCTCAATTGGAAAAAACTAAATTTAACTACCGAGTTAATCTGTTTGTCCAATTTAAAATCACAATCCATGATAACACCTACATTTTTTACAAAGGGCTTCACAAGTGGTTCAATTCACCAAGGTCCAAATCTGATGACTCACAAGTACCTCCCGGCGTAAACAGTATAACTTCTGTTTTATTTTCATTAAAATTAAGGAAATTTAGTGCCATCCAGGCCTTAATTTCCTCAAGACACTGCAACAGGGGCACTAAAGAGCAAGTATCTTTTCGTTTCAAAGGCAGATACATTTGCGTGTCATCTGCATAACAATGAAAAGAAATACCAAATTTCCTAAAAATATGTCCTAAGGGGAGCATATACAGGGAGAACAGGATAGGCCCCAACATGGAGCCCTGGGGGACCCCACAGGTGAAAGAAGCAGTTGAAGAGACAAAGTCTCCAAAACGAATTGAGATCGTTAAAAGAGCACAGTGCCACACTTCACTCTGAAACACACAGTGCATATATTTATTTAAGTCATTCTCAGCCTTTGCGATTTGACAGTCTCACTAAGCCATATCAAGATTTAATGTAACTCAAACCACATTAAATATAGGGTCACTTGCAACTAGTATAAATATGGTTTGTGCTGACCACAATGTTTTTTGTATGGTGAATTACTGGGTGCCATCAGAAATTAAGAGACGTTTAGACAGGTGAGACAGGTGCTGGCCAAATGGGTGCCCTAAGCAGAATTGTATTGTTGTGCCCCCTCCCCAAAATATTATGGAAGTTAAAAAAAACACCTACTATAGGGGTCAAAATAGAACTTTAATAAAATATAAAAGTAAATAACTAAATTGTAATTAAATTGTATTATTTACAAATTACAATTGTAGCTCGACAGTCGCCTATGGCTATGATTTTACTAATACAGTTGTCTGATTGATTTTATAGTCTCAAGCATTCAGAAATTACACAAAAGAAAATTAAGCAGTTTTACTTTGATAAAGCCAAGGATTAGTTTTTGTAAGGGTTGTGATGCCCACATGTTTTTGTTGAAGAAATTATAGAGGCTAGCATTTCTATCGCAAAAAGGTGGCCGAAAATTAAAGATTAAAAGTGGATATTTGAATTAAATGTTTGGTCAATATTAAACATTTGATCATCCTGTAAGTGTTAAAACAGCCATTTGGCGCCCTTTGCAATAATATGTAATGTACATAAATTGTTTATTTATTATGTATTTTAACAGTGTTATTCAATGAAATCATACGATTATTATTAATTAACCAATAGTTATTGCCTCATTTTTTTTATATGATGCATTTTATGGCATTTTAAAGGTTGTTGATCGCTTAGGTCTGTTTTTATTACCACAAAAATATTATCTGAATTCTTCGTAAATTATTATTTGAATTGATTTGAAGTATCGAAATTTGTAGTTAATTTGTAGTTACCATTGCTACAAGATGTTTTTTTTGTTTGTTTTTTGTAGTAAAATGATGGTTAATATTCGTAAGGGAACATGGAAACTCTGAGAGAATATTAAGGCAGATGCGGCTGTGATATTATTACCGACATTAAAACACGTAATTAACTTCAACATCCAAAAAAGTTTCACAGGATTATAAACGTACCAAAAAGTGATGCACGGGCTTCATTAGCCTTTTTTCTTTTTCTTATCTCGGCGCCGGACTACTGATGTCTTTTCCCGGGCATAGTTGTCCATCAATTATGATCATTTGCAGTCAGCCGCAAACATGAGGTGAGAGCGAGTGTGGGCGCGGATGCGAGAATGGCGCATCTCATGTGCTTCGCCTATCTACTGCGTTCACTATAAAACGCAGTTTTTATAATTATGTATATATGTTCATGTTTATATTATTATGTACGTGTATGTGAATATTAATATAGAATGAAAGTTTTTTTTTTTGAGCAACTGGGATGGTGCCCCCCTCGGAGTTGGTGCCCTACGCAAACTGCGTACTCTGCGTATACGGAGCGGCGGTATTGCGTTTAGAAACCAAACAGAAAATTTTTGCATGCTATTGGGCCTGTAAGGTTTTTGGTGCTGTGTTGATCATCACAAGGTCAACTCTGGGTCCTGAACCAGTTGAGAACCACTGTGAGTGGTAGAATGCATTGTTGTGTGGGTGGCAATTCAGATCTTTAATAGGTTTAGATATCAGTGAGGCCAAACAACTCAACCAGTCTCAGGTCAAAGTTGTTTCTAGTTTTAGGATAAATTAGACTCCACTTTTAAAATGTATGTTGACGGTTTAGAGGAGCCAGCTTGAGACAAGGAGACCAGGTCTTGAAGAATGGAGCTTTATAGTCACACAAGCGTCTCTCTCTATAAACATTGAATGGATGAACTGTACAACACAATTGCAGAATTCACTCCTCCAAGTCTCCACAGCAAAACTCATAGTATTGTAACTTTGATGAGGTGTTGACATGGAGCAGGGGTAATACTCACAGCCGTGAGGTTGTTGGGATGCATTCTCTAACATGTCTGGTCTTGAAGGAAAAGCTTAAGCTTGTAAACAAGTGAGCGACAGAAGTCTCAAAAAGGTGCTTAAAAAGGCATTAAAGTGAGAGTTTACCCAAATATGAAAATTGTGTCATTTACTCAACCTCATGTCATTCTTATTGTTGCATGTATTATTTCTTTGAGTAATATAAAAATATATATATATCTTGACTATTTTAGACAACATATTTCTTGATTGTGCAAAAGTATCTCCAAGTGTGACACATTTCAAAACTGAAACTATGGTTTATTTATTTACTTACAGGACAAACCTGTGGTCATATCCTGGCTTCTTTCATTTTGGTTCATTTGGTTTGCTGATTGGATTGAAAAACAAGTAGAGAGATTTTTTTTTTTTTTTTTTTTTTTTAGGCAACAACGCTTATCTTGTGTGTGATATACAGTACCAACAAATTGCAAATACTAACATGTTCTCACTCCCAACTCGTCACATATGGATGCTTAGACAGGACTCCTTGGCATTGGGTATCCTTTAAGCATCATTTTTCAACATGCAAGGTACACCATTACTTTTGAGAAACCTCTGGTGTCAATATAAAGATGCAAAGAACATGAGAAATGTATCATCATTAAACTATATATTGGGGTATAATACTGTCATTATGATAAATATAACATTTATTCACAAATTTAAAACATACCAAGAGTTCTGAGGGCAAACGATCAATTTTATGTGAGAAACAAACCCAAAAGCGATCACCACCTCCAGCCATAATGTTCAAATAACAAAGACATTCAAAAACTGCTGCCTGAGGAAGCCTTACTTCAAATTTGATTGTGAAATACCATTGGCTATGTTCTTGACCAATTGCTTCATGCAAATGTTCAGATTTAACTGATATGACTGCATTAATGGAGTAGGAACATTTTTGGCAATAAAAATATAAAATTTCAGTCTATTCTTCACATAAAGATAATCAATAGCTTCAAAAGACTTGGAATATAACTGTTTTCTGGTCATTTTTTGCAATAAATAACTGTGACGATACTTTTGTCTGCCTGTTACATGTTTTATATTGTTGAGAAGTAGCTAGATTTATGGTAGGGCTGAGGTTAGGTGCTCAAAGATATCCATGGAAGTATATATATATATATATATATATA
>NW_015505624.1:740561-767716 GCF_001515645.1 Sinocyclocheilus grahami
GATAGATAGATAGATAGATAGATAGATAGATAGATAGATAGATAGATAGATAGATAGATAGATAGATAGATAGATAGATAGACTCTAAAAAAAACTGGGTTAAATACAACCCAGCTATTGGGTTGTTTTGACCCAGTGGGTTACTGCCGAGAAGGTTGGGTTAAACATTTAACCCAAATGTTGGTTGAAAACAACCCAATCGATGGGTTTGTCCATACTTAAATTAAATGATTTTAGCAAATGGCTGCAATATAACAAAGAGTGAAAAATGTAAGGGGGTCTGAATACTTTCCGTACCCACTGTATATAGATAAAGATACAGTATATATATACATATATATATATAATTATTACTTTTTTCAATTGCATGCAAAGAATTAAATGCATCTGGATCATACAAGAAGTAATGGTGTACCCTTAAGAGGTTAAAGTGGTAAAAAGTGACTCCAAGGGGTCCTGACCAAGCGTCCTTGTGTGACAAGTAAAAACATGTTGCAAATACAAACTTCAAACGTGTTTAGAAGGATCTACAGTACACAGTATTTGCAAAGTGAATGTTGAACTCATGGTATATCTCAGAGCAGTAGTTTACAAACTACGGTAGAGGTCCCTCCAGTGGGCCTCAAGAGGATTCTAGGTAATCTGTAGAAATTGGTATGTTTGTATTATTATGTATTTTAGGGCTGTCAAAGTGAACTGTACAAGAAAGATATTTATTGCAAAAAGTAGTAAACAAAAAAAATGTATTTGTACTTTAGTGAGT
Source organism: Sinocyclocheilus grahami (assembly GCF_001515645.1). NCBI lineage: Eukaryota > Metazoa > Chordata > Actinopteri > Cypriniformes > Cyprinidae > Sinocyclocheilus > Sinocyclocheilus grahami. Next base: position 741,325 of record NW_015505624.1, read on the forward strand.
TATTCAATATTACATTATATTTTAAATGTACTAAATTCCACCATCATTACAAGTGGGTCTTTATGTGTGCAAATATATAGAGCTGCCATTTTATTTTAGGAAGGGTTTCCTCAGAAGGGCTTATATTTGAAAACTCCTGTCACAGCACTCAAATAAAACATCATAGGTAAACTTCATTTTACGCCTTATATACTGTGGAAATGTTTTCCAGAGGGAGTTTTGATGTATATTCTCATTTGTGCCCAACAGTTAAAGCAACTGGGCAAAAGTACTAAGTAATTCTGAAGAACAGTGCTTCTGTTATGAGGAACAGCTTAGTAGGAAAAACTGAGGATGAGAAAGCAGGTTCCCTGTGCTCTCCTTTACTCTTACTGCAATAAAAGTGTGTTTCATGGCCCAGAGCAAAGCCATCAGCCAACCGCCTACACTGGACAAGATAAATTCATAAACAGAGCCTTAACAGTGTTATCTAGGAGGGCCGATATGGAGCAACTCATTTCCTGCGTCGGTCACAGGCAGAATGAAGGCTTTCTGAAGCAGATGACAGCTTGATTTTCACAGGCTGTTGCACAAAACAAATGACATCCTGAGACAGTAGAATGTTTTCCATTCATCCAGATGATACTGTAGCATGTGATGAAGAAATCATGGCCAGAGGTACCTAACGTCAATTGTTTCATCGTTAAAGCTTGAGTTGGCTCGCTTCTTTCTTGCAATCCTTCTGGCCCAGTGCCATGACAGTAAAGGTAAGGTGTGGCTTTATCTAGGCTGGCTCAACTATAGTAAGTATACTGTTCTTGTCCAGATATGACGTAACTGTGTGAGTGTTTCTTACTGCCGCTGGCTGTAGGTGTGCTGAACTCATCATGTGTGTTCCCATGCACTCACACTACAGGTTTAACACCAAGAACCTGAGTCATGTAAAACTTGTTGCAAAATACAAAAGAAAAAATTATTTACTGCCTGGTCATGCATTTTAAATGCTCTTTCTTCAAGAGGGTGTGAGCTTATTTAGTTTCTTTAGCATGTTACTACAAAATTATTCGGAAAAGGCTTGAAAGGTTTGGGTGGTTACCATGACCAGTTAGTTCCTGTTTGAGATTCTATCCTTCTTCACTCTTAACATGGGCGTAGAATATGCCCCCTCCCCCACTTTTAATAAAACGGAAATTCATCCCCCACACTTTTTTCCAGGCAAGCGTCTTCATGTAGAGGTTTTCAAGGGCCAGTGTGAATAAATCTAGATTTAAATTCAAAGACACAAAACAGTCTACGCATGACCTGACATTATTTGTATCCAAAATGAAGTGATGTGAACTTTATGGAGCGCTCAACACTCTCATGCAGTGTATGTTTCATTCATACTCGAAGCCGGAGGGTACTCTCACGCAGAAAGTCCAAAACAGACTCATAGAAGTAATAACTTATGATGTACCAGGAAATCCCTAATATGGACAAAGCCATCCAGCTATCGCTGTAGCTGAGCTAAATAAAAAGCACAAACTTTTTGACTGATAAAACGTGAAGACAATAAACACACAACTGCAACAATGTCTAGTTTATGTGTGTTTTTCCAAGTCATCTCCACGTAATAAATAAATAAAGCATATGAATAATGCAGTGTTAATTGACATAGCATTTTTTACAGTATAGGAACTATAAAATATATTTTATGGCTTATTCTGTGTTTTATGTTTAGCGAAATATCGCAGGTCACGACATTTCTGCATTGTGAAATACACTGAGAGGTAATCTGCACTATACATAATTAAAACCATTTTTATAGAAAATGATTATGAGTACTAGGGCTGTGAATCTTTGGGTAGACAGCGATTCGATTTGATTCACGATTCATAGGTTTTCGATTCGATTCAAGAACGATTTGTGCACATTTAGAATGATTCAATTCGATTCGATTCACAATTAAATTCGATTCGATTCGATTATAACGAGTCGATTCTGCATTCTTTAAGTGCATTCACAGGATTATTTAAATGCTTCCCCTAAATGCTTAGTCAGGGGGCAAATTGCACAGCAGCCTTTATGGTTACAGAACCATAGGTTAGAGAAAAAAAACACTTTTGTCCATTGTTAGATGCTAGTTTAATGATGCTATGGCATGACATGGCATACGTAAAAATGTATGTAAGCCAGGATTTTAAAAAAGAGCTTTAAAAGTATTATGTATAGGCTAACATTTTGTCACACTAGGGGCGTAAGCCATCATTTCAGAAGTGACAGAAATGTCAAATGCAATAATTTTATGTATGAATGTATTATTATAATAATTTTTTTTTTTACAAGAAATTATTTTCTTATCTATTACTTTGAATTTGCTATAGAAATCAAATACACTGCTGGACAATAATCAATCATTTGTAATCTATAATTCTATAATTTTATGATTGTTTCATATACTACAAACAATTATTTCAATTTTCTGCACAGAATAAGGTAGAAAATATACTTTATAGGTTCTGTACTGTAATAAATTATATGTCAATTAGCATCATTCATAAATTTTATTTATTTATTGTCTTAATGTTTCATCAGTTCATTCTGCTTTTTATTCAGCTTAGCTGCAGATATAGCCTGGCACGTCTTATGTTCTATGAGCGCGGGATCACTTCTATTTCAGTGCGAAAACTTTCTCATTTTCATAAAATAAATGCTATAGTATTGAACTTTTCCTCTCCATTGGCGAATGATGATTCTGAAGGATGTCTGAACGCTAGTTTCATGCATCTGATTATCAGATAAACCTCGCGCTCTTATTTCAAGGTTGTTGTTAATGCTGTGGTTATTTTAACAGTTTCCTTCGTACATTCGGTTCAACAACATTGTTAAAACACATTTACCATTCAATGGAACTGTGCGTATGCTTTAGACACTTAAATTTCTGCTCCGTCCATGCAATAAATACGCAGCCTTCGACTGCTCAGGTATTGTTGTCGGTAAGATGTCGAGAGCCATTGAAAAACTACAGAAAAGTAAAACTACTTCACTTTAGCATTATTGGCCACGAGTACTAAGGAGAGATCATCACACATCAGCTGCGTCAGTGAGACAAACGGAGCGCAAGTGCAATCCTGTGACAGTCACAGACGGTTAGTGGAGCGCGTGAAGGAGAGATGCAATGGAAACGAACACTGTTCAAGGTCTCCATTAATTTGTGCTTGTAGTAATTTAATGTGTATATATTTTGAAAGCATTGAATCGCTATGGAAATCGCGATTCATTCGATTCTTGGCGTTTTAAATCGGTTACTGTCCGAAATCGGCGATTCATGATTCAAAAATCATGTTTCAAGATCGATGCATATGCATTGTCAGGGTTTGCAATCGATGCATCGATAAAACGAGTGAATCGTTACACCCCTAATGAGTACAGTCTCATAATACACTCTTTACAAACACACACTTAATTTCTTAATGTAAAACCTTTTAAACTACTGAATGCACCTATAGACTAAATAGACAGAAATAATTTATACTAAAACCATTCTAAGACAATACAAAATATACAAAAGGGAAGAGATAATTTCCCCCTCATAAAATACAGTATCATTACCTGGAATTAAATTATCTATTTAAGTCATGTATTTGAGTTACAATAAAATAAAACCACAGTTATAAGGAAACAGCAATGCAATTAAATTAGTAATTATTTATTCCTTGGAACTAGGCACCTATAATATTAAATCAAAACATCTTTTTTCAAAGAACATTTATTTTCTGTAGCATTTAACTGTATATGCATAGATATTATAATTAGAGTTATCAATAGATTTGTATTCATTTTCATGATATTCCAATTAATTAATAAAACTAATTGCAATTAATCACACAAAGGTGTAAAACTTCAGGGTAATATAATATTTTATCATAAAAAGCATTCATTTTTAAAATATATAAATATATTAAAATGCATATTGTTTTTTTTTAGATAAACAATCATATTAAATTAAAATGTAAAATTGCAAACCCCATTAATTTAGATAACATTAATTTAGGTGATTATTTCTTCCATTTCTCCCTAGAGTTCCTAATGAGTTACTGCATAGCTTCAAGTTTATCCCCACTTTGGCTGAAAGCTTTTTCTGGAAGATTGATGGTGCGAAAGAGAACATATGTTTTTTCTCACAAGGATAAAGGCAGATGTTTTTGTAAAGTAATTCTGATGTCTCTGAATCATCCATCTTGAATCTAGAGCTCGAGGCTTTAGGTTTAAAGAGCAGTTTAAACCCCTCAGGACCACTATCCGTTTTAATGAGGAAAATAAAGCTTTTCCTCAGCTCTTCCTGTGCATTAAGCCCACACTTCCCTCTCCTGCTAGGACAGAATTGTTTCAGGCTCAGCAGAGGAGGTGTATTCTGCTACATATGGCGTAATGTAAACAAAGATACCATCGCAACACAATGAAGGATTCTCAGGGTGTGGATGACAATAATGTATTCTGGGTCTTTGAAGCTCAATTCTGGATTCCAACTGGGATTGGCTCCAATGAATGCAATGAGTGGGATACAGACTCAAAACTGTGGAGATGTGGAGGTGTTCCAGATCAGGGACTTGAGGAACACACAGGAAGAAGATGGAACAAACAGAGACACACATCCACACAAAAACACCACCACTACCATTTGAAAAAGTGGATGGCAATAAAACAGAAAAATAAAAAATGCCCTTCTGACATTTCAGGAAGTTCCTTGTATGGGGTCAGTCATTGCGTTACTCCAAACCCAGATGCTATAGTGGCCTCCGGGGAGGGCAGAGAGAGCTAGAAAGGGCGGATTTGAGAGAACTGGGAATAAAGACACGTGTTTGAACCAAGCCAGATGCAAAACACCCACAGAAGAGCCATGTATTTTATTTCACAGAATGTACTTTAAATGCATTATTGGCTTTACTAGCAGAAAGTGATACTGTGTTGACTTTATTACACCCGCTGTAAAGCTTCCTCCTCTGTTGCGCATGAGTATGTAGGCTTCGGTGCTGAGGAGTAGCAGGCTTAACAATACACATAACAGTTGTTTAAAAGTACTATAATTTTTTCATTCAACAAATAGCTTTTTCCAACAAGCAGTGCACAGTGTGAGAAAATGCTGAACGGCTGTTTGTCACTGGATTAAGGGGAAGTCGTGGCCTAATGGTTAGCGAGTCGGACTCGTAACCCAAAGGTTGTGAGTTCGAGTCTCAGGGATTGTAGGTGGGGGGAGTGAATGTACAGCACTCTCTTCCACCTTCAATACCACGACTGAGGTGCCCTTGAGCAAGGCACCAAACTCCCAACTGCTCCCTGGGCGCTGCAGCATAAATGGCTGCCCACTGCTCTGGGTGTGTGTTCACTGCTGTGTGTGTACTTTGGATGGGGTAACCATACTTGGCCACATGTCACTTTAATTTAAATTTTCAATTTCGGCTGACATGATCATTTACCGAAATAGTGGTGTTTCATAAGTGCTGGCACGTTTTGACAGTTTTTAGCATCATTATCATTAGGATGGTGTTGGTATTAAAATTGCCTAATGTGCAATTTAAATGTTTGTATACAAGCTGGTTTTGAGTGTGGATTATTACATAAAATCGATTAATTAATTGATTATTAAATTATACTTTATTTTAGTTTTTTTTGGTTTTCGGCTAAATAAAAGCTTTAATTTCAGTTCGTTCATAGTGTTTCATAAAAAATGTAATTTCAGTGCTAAACGAATGTTTCTCATTCTCTCTTTCATATTTACTTTGGCAACCCGATCTCACAAGAAAAGTATTTCATGAAATTTTAATTTTGTATGATTTGAAAATTTACTTTTATCAAAAACAAAAATTAATGAACCTGAACCCCTAAACCTAACGTTCTGTTCTAGGCACAAGCAGAGGCACACAGTAGTGAAGTATTTTTTACTTCACCCAAGTAAATTTAAAAAGTATCTGTAGTTTATCAGAGTTTTTTTCTTTGGAAAACTTTACTTCACTACATTCCAAACCATAATGTCATACTTTTTACTGCACTACATTTCATAAATAAAGGTTGTTGTTTGTTTTACCTTTAATACTTAAGAACATAAAAATGTAGTACTTTCTTGTACTCAAGTAAATCTTTGAATTACTCTTACTTGAGTAAAAGTAAGAAAGTAATAGATTTCTAATGTAATTAAGCATTCGATTATATTTAATATGAAACAATGCAGTAAAAAGTACAATATTATGCTTTGGAATGTTGTGAAGTAAATTTTTCTAAAGAAAAACACTCTGAAAAAGTACAGACACTTGAAAAGTACTTTTAAAGCAGAGTAAAAATACTTCACTACTGTCTGCCTCTGGGCACAAAAAGGTTGTACGAAAATGTACAAAAGAGTTCGAATTCAAACGAATTTACAAAACGTAAAGCAGTTACAAATTGTCATGAGACTGTGTTGTCTGCATGACTGTTCATGTAGGCCTATATGAATAGATATCACAAAAGAGATACGCATAATTATTTAGTTAAATACTATTCTTTACTGTTTTCAACTCAGTTATACAGCTTATGTTTTGTTAGTGTACTTAGTGTTTAATGTAACTAAATCTGTTTAAATCACCCTAATTGTTCTTTAATTCAAAAACCCAAACAGTTTTTTGCCAGAAACAATTCTCATTTCAATTATTCATTGAAATATTATCTAATTAAATAGCTTCAATATATATATATATATATATATATATATATATATATAATTTTTTTTTTTTTAAGATAAGCTTAAATGGAATTAGTAATTTTATGTAGCTTTTAGCTTGGAAAGCAAAAGATTCAATGGAACATCCCCAGAATTTAAGTTTCACCATGTTTTAAGCAGGCACGGCGCCAGAATTTTTTCTCTACGGGTGCTAAGGGGGGGCTAGACCAATATGTGGGGGTGCTAAGAAAATAAATTATATTGATGACGTCAGAGTTACTTCATAAAGAAATGGGGCTAAACCGGGGCTATTAAAAATTCTGACGGGGCTATAGCCCCCCTGGCCCCAGTGTAGTGCCGTCACTGGTTTTAAGTAGCAAAATGCCATGTTTCTGCATTGACAAAATATCTTACACAGGAGATAAAAGGTATGAACCTGATGAACACTTTGTTCTTAGACATTGTTGTGTTTGGGTAATCAATTTAATCAGATGCGAGAACGTCATTCATCTCGCAAAGCATCACACTTTTTTTCTTCGAAAACTCCTGAGAGAGACAAATAAGGACCTAAACTGAGGCAAATGTTTATCTCTCTTGGAAAGCACTCCCTAACAACTCGGTGTACATCTCCAGTTACACTTTGCAAATCTTTGACTTTGTTTATCCTGAGGCCCAGGGCCGGAATGCTGGAGAAAAGGACCTTTTGAGCACCTAGCAAAACATTAGCATGCTAGCATTTCACATTTTCCTTTGTGGACTTGTGATCAAGTTGCGGTGAGATCACGTCTGCAGGATTTCACACAACTAGATCATTCCTAACTTGGTGGCTTTTGTTCTATTATTTACAATAACATTTTAAACCACTGATGCAAAATGTTTGCACGCTATGGACAAATACATAAACACCCCATTAGAAACATTATTGAACATTATTACTTGCATTAGGAGCCTAAAAGGCTGGTGAACATTCATCTTCTGCTGACCGTGTGAACAAAACATGCCCATTCATGATACTCAGATCCGTTACCCATTGAGTTGCTAATGTGATCACTGGTGCCCACACAGTCATGGGCTTTATTCATCATTTTGGAAGAACCAGAGGGAGCCAAGTGCTGATTCATTTCAATAGTTGTCTTCTTTCTGTCCACAGATTTGATTTGTGTCTTTTTCTGTGATATATTCTTCTCAGAAAGTAAACACTGTGTCTGTGTTTTTATTGTAACAAAGACGCACTGTTATCATTAGCGTCAAGCTAAGATCATTGACTGACTTATGACCTCTTTTGTTGCTGTATATATGGCCGGTTATGAGTTGAAAGAAAGTTCTATCCTAATCCAGCCAGTAGTTCATTCCAAATGGTATATGAAACCCAACATTAGTGTTCGCAGGGGCGTAATTATGCCATCATCCTGTCATAACCCTATAATATCAGATGACTAAGCAAAGTTGAGAAGGACATTATATTTTAATACAGCAAGCAGCTAGCCAGGGAGGTCAGCATGTTTTTTTTTACTTCAAACTGAACTTCCAGAAAATGTGTCATGTCAAGTAAGTGAAGAAAATGGTTTTATGAGGTTGAGTCAAATCCCTGGCTAGTTTTTGTCCTTATTTCTTGGAGGGTGATGTAATGCTCAGTAATGAATGTGCTAAATCTTAAGTCACACGTTCACTTATTGTTCCAACTCTAAACCAGAAACATACTCTATACAAGTACACAAAAATAAGTTGAGCACTTCAAGTGCAGTTCTTGTATTATTGTGGTTGTCTTCAGTACTCAAGGGGTTGCTTCAGATATCTGTGCCATTAAACCAAATGTGCTATTATTCAAGTAGCTAACTATAAACAAGTCGACAGTTTGACTAACTTTAACTTTTTTAGCAAGATTCTTGTCAAACTGTTCCTCTGGTCTGATAGAATTTGATCTGAGAAAAAAAAAACGGACAAAAAACTGTTTTTGTGTGTTTAATTTTTTTAAATGTTTGGGGACGGTAAGATTTCAAATGATTTAAAAAAAAAATGACAAAAAACTTTTTTGTGTGTGTTTAATTGTTTAAAACGTTTGGGGGCGGTAAGATTTTAAATGTTTTTGAAAGAAACTGCGTTTATTTGTTTAAAAATACAGCAAAAACAGGAATATTGTGAAATATCATTTTTATTCAACAATTTTGCTTAACTGCTTTCTATTTTAATATATTTGAAAATGTAATTTATTCTTGTGATAGCAAAGCTGAATTTTCAGCATCATTACTCCAGTCTTCAGTGTCACACGATCCTTCAGAAATCTTTCTGATATGCTGATTTGGTGCTCAAGAAATATTTTTTTATTATTATCAGTGTTGGAAACAGTTGTGCTGCTAAAGATTTTTGTGGAACCTGTGATACATTTATTATTCAGGATTAGAAAGTTCTAAAGAACAGCATTTATCTGAAATAGAAACCTTTTTTAACATGATATGTGTCAGATCCCCGGGATAACAGAGGATTCAAATGCAGAGAAGTAGGTGAAAAAACAGAGATTTATTTCTCACAAGGCAAAACCAAAACAATAGAACAATAACAAAAACAGGGAACTAGTCATTGGGGACTCCAGAGCTGGCCGGCAGAGTAATGCGGACCTCACAGGCTGTGGAAGCTGTCCCAGACCCTGTCCCTGACCAAATAAATCGGCTGTAAAAATCGGCAAACCCCAGAAATCGCTGGACCGCTCTACGACTATCTGGGGTGGGCCAATCAGCAACCGCTTTTACCTCTGGGAAAAAGATCTGGGAGAAGATCAGGATATCGTCGAGGTAGACAAAAACAAACCGGTCGACCATGTCTCTGAGCACATTGTTGACGAGTGCCTGGAAGACCGCTGGGGAGTTGGAAAGCCCAAACGGCATGACCAAATACTCAATGTGCCCCGTAGGGGTGTTAAAGGCGGTCTTCCATTCGCCCCCCTCCCTAATCCGCACTAGGTGATAAGCATTGCGGAGGTCCAACTCCGTAAAGATGGTTGCCTCCTGCAATAGCTTGAAGGCCGATGACATCAACGGCAAAGGATAACGATTCTTCACCGTGATGTCATTCAACCCCCGATAGTCTATACAGGGGCGCAGTGAACCATCCAGCTGGAGAGGAAGAGGGACGGATAATGCCTGCTACCTGAGTATCGTGAATATACCTCTCCATGGCCTCCCTCTCAGGTCCGGATAGAGAGTAAAGGCACCCCTAAGGCGGAGAAGTGCCAGGCAACAGGTCTATCGCACAGTCGTACGGGTGGTGCGGAGGCAGAGATGAAGCCAGGGACTTACTGAAAACCGCTCTCAAGTCATGGTAGGCCGCCAACATTGAGCTAAACAGAAGGGGCTCCAAGCCAAAACAGTGTTAAGAGCCCAGTCAATGTGGGGGTTATGCTTGACCAGCCAGGTGTGTCCCAATACCACTGGAGCAGTGGGCGAGTGGATGAGGAGGAACCGGATCTCCTCAGCATGATTGCCAGAAAGTGTGAGTGTGATAAACTTAGTGGCATGGGTAATACTGGTGAGAAGGTTGCCGCAAAGTGTTCTAGCCGATATAGGTTCGACCAGGGCAACAGATGAAATTCCCAAGCATGTGGCCTGCCCGGAATCCATGAAATCGCCCTCCGCTCCAGAGTCAATCAATGCAGATACCTGATGAGCAGTCCCATTTAACAGTAATGAGACTTGGAACTCAGAATGACCACCAGAGGGCAGTCGAGTAATAGTAACGCTCACCGTACGCTAGGGGTGTGCGATAAAAAAAGAAAGAAAAAGCCGAAATTTGAAATTAAAACCGCCAGCAGTTTGCAGCAAATCACTGTTAATGAGTGAGTCATTGCGATTGAACCGAATCATTTAAACGGTTGATTCATTCAAGAACGAAACACCGTCATGTTGCTCAGAGACACAAAACAGCACTGTGGCTCTATTCGGAATGATTTTTGTTGGCGAAATAGAGCAAAAACAAGCAATATGGTGTCTAAAACGTAAGTCTCTTAATTATCTTATTGTTCATTGAATTCAATGTCACATTTGTAATCATGGTAATTTTTGGAGAAAAACGGCACTCTTCGTGTGAAATTTATGATTTTTTTATTAAATTTAAAACTATATGAAGTGGTATAAATATATACATTTTCTGCCATTATGTCTTGAATTTGTGATTATTCTAAATGCATTTTAATAGACTGAATCATGCAGTGAAAGAAAACACACTAAATGCACACACGCACTAGTCTAGACTTCACGTAATGTATGCGTGCACTCTGTAGGGATGTTTTGAATGGTTTTTGCAAAATACTCGATAATGTCAAATACGCGCTACCTTGAGCGGTGAGCGGTGAGCGCTGCCTCGCTGCCGGGCACGAAGCTGCCACGTGACCTGCTTCCCCGCAGTAGAGACACTGTTGATTGTCCAGGCATTAACGTTGCTCCATTACAGTCAGCCATGCTCTCCCGACCTGCATCGGCTCCTCCTCCGGGAAAACAAGACGTTGGGAAGGCGTGTAACTCGCAGCTCTAGTGATGGGCTAAGGAGGAAACACGCTCCTCTGATGTCGAGAACTGAGAGCAATTCAGTTTTCCACCCAGATGGCGAGGTCGATCAAATCGTCCAGGTTAGAGGGCAGTTCGAGAGAATAGATCTCATCCTTGATGTATTCGGCCAGACCGTGGAGAAAATGGTCCCAGAGCACATTAGCATTCCAGCCACAGGATGCGGCGTGCGTACAAAACTCGATAGAGTACCTGTATACCGAATGCTCTCCCTGCTGTAGCAGTGACTAAGCTCGTGCCGCCTCAGTTCTTCGAACAGAGTGATGGAAAACCTTGTGTAGCTCCGCCGAGAAACTCTCAAACGAAGAACAGCAGTGATGTTTGTTATCCCACATGGCTGTTCCCCACTCTCTCACTTGACCCCCCAAGAACGTGATGGTAAATGCCACCTTGGACTGCTCCGTGGGAAAACAGGAAGGCTAGAGCGAGAAAGTCAGAGAGCATTGGGATAGAAAGGAGCGACACGTGTTAGGCTCACACGAGTATGGAGCAGGAGGATTGAGCCTTGGTTCAGCGTGATGGAGAATGGCACCATCGGGTTCGGGAGAAGGCGATTCAACTTCGGCAGCGGGAGGGTTAGTCTGCAGCAGACCAAGCCACTCCGCCAGCTGGATGAGCTGGAGAGAGATCTCGGCGTAGGCGCGGCGAGAAGCCACGAGTTCCTCCTGTTGCCGACCCAGAAGAGCGCCCTGCTGTACAAGGGCTTGGTGCAACTCCGTCTCCTCTGCTGTGTCCATGACGTGGTGAGTAGATTCTGTCAGATCCCCGGGATAACAGAGGACTCAAATGCAGAGAAGTAGGTGAAAAAAACTGAGATTTATTTCTCACAAGGCAAAACCAAACAATAGAACAATAACAAAAACAAAAACAGCGAACTATTCCTTGGGGACTCCAGAGCCGGCCGGCAGAGTAATGCGGACCTCACGGGCTGTGGAAGCTGTCACAGACCCAGCGTTCGGACAGGACAGGCGACCAGAGAGATAGCAAGGCAAGGCTGATTGCCCAGGTCACGAGCTGCCGAAAGTGACGGGACAACACAGACAGCAGGGGGAGCCAATGAGGCACCCTGAACCGTGACAATATGTAAACGTCTTACTGTAACTTTTTATCAATTTAATGCATCCTTGCTTAATACAAGTATTAATTGTAATAAAATAAAATCTTACCGGACCCAAACTGTAATATTTTACTGTAAACTGTAATAGATATTTTATGCTTATATGATATCAGCACAGTTGTACCATTGATATTTTTGACGTTATACCTTGACTTTACCCCATTAATGTCTGTATTAAAATGAATTTTAATACAGAAATTAAAAACATGTTCATCTTAAAAACGTTTTATTGTGTGAATCGCATTGCTACATATTTTTGATTAACATATTTAACATATAATAAAGGTTATGTCACTGACCTGCATTCTTATTCCTGCAAACTTTAAAATTAAAATACCATTTAGGATAATATAAACTAAATCCTTGCATAAACCATTGCACCAGCTTTAGGCATTCGGCACCTTACACACACACACACACACACACACACACATCTCTTTTTATACTTACTACAGGAAATACAGGAGGTCGCAAGAGCTGAGAGAAAGTGAACAGGCAACATGGGCAAAACTGTGGTCACTTTCCAATTTTCCACTACTATGCAATAAAAGAGTCTACTACACATTTGCTGAATAACCCACACATTTCACACATTATTCCAGCCGGAAAGAGGCAGCTGCATTTCGGGAATCCCCTGTTGCCCTGAACATTCTAATTTTCCCCCCCCACAAACTACAGAGCAGCACACAATGAATCTCAGAGGTGACAGCTAACCACCAACTTCAGATGTTTCTTTGGGACTCAAACATGAAACAAAAACACTTTTGTGAACATCAATATGTATTTGTACGAATATGTTTAATCTGCCACCCTAACAACCTAGATTTTGTATCATTTTAACAGATGTTGAGGCATACAGAACAGGCGGTGATGTTTTTGATTATGGGTATGCGAGTGACCGAGAGGACGGAGCTCTGATTTAAAGAGTGCGAGTGCACTGGAGCACAGGGATGAGCTTCCTGTGTGCTACTCCCAACCGTTACTCATCATTTACTCATTGTAACATTCTGCATTTCACATTATAGCACACATGGTTTTGTTCATGCAGATTAAAAATGACTCCCTTCCAGAGGCTTACGCACAAGATGGACTACTCGCGCTAACCGTAAAAACTATGTTTCGCAATAGCAAAAAGGGTCTTGGTGTATTTTTGGCAAGCCTTTGCTAGAACTGTGACCAATCAAATTTTTCCTCTGAAATCCAAAGGGGTTTAGATGACACATTATGTAGTCACGTTTAAAATGCAGATTATATGCCAAAAACATGATAAATCTCAGGAAATCTACGGAAATGAGCAAGACCCAGTCAAAATACTAATGACTAGTACTTTATCATTTCACATATTGTAGCTGATATCTTCTTTTAGTACAGAATCTCATCTGCAGTTCACCAAAGGCTTCACAACAGTCATCTTTTCCATTGAAAACAAGACATGGGCCAAGACAGAGCTCTCAAAAACAATGGCACTATTTGTTTAAAACTACAATCACATCCTCAAGCGAGTTGTTTTAAGCCCACCCCCTCACTCTAAACTCAAAAGGGTCGAGTGGCCTGCCCCGTATCACTCAACTGGGCATTGAAGTTGGCTCGGAATAAACTTGTTCTGAGATAAATTCTAAAAAAGTTGCTTTGAAACAGCCGGGCTTTCAATGGAGCAAAGAAACATGAGACGGTGTGTTGGGAGATGAAGACAATACTTAAGAGTCTGAGACTGAAGAGCAATCATATTGCCAAAATCTTTGTGGTTTAAAGAACGTTCCACTGTGTAATCTAATCTAAGACCAGGCACGATGTCTGATGATGAATATGATGTGAGATTACTCTGTAAGGTTTAATATTTTGATTCGTAAGTGTAGCGATGCCTCATCTTTCTCCTTCAGACAAAAGCACAAAATCACTTTCCAGAATGTTTTCTTTCACTGTTCCTTGGTGAAATGACTTCCCTGACTCTACCCAATCCGGAACACCAAATCCCAGAATATATTCCAGAAACAGAAAAAAATAGCACTTAACCGCATCCTGCTGAGAAAAAAAAATCTTTCTCTATTACCTAATCCTTCCCTGTCCTAGCTTGTACTATTCTAACTGAAATGTGTGTTGGCAGTATGTGTACACAACCACCCTATAATGATAAAAATCCACCTAATGTTTTTTTTTTTATCTACTAAAATCATTTCCCCTTTCTCAAATCGAGCCAATCTCAGATGCCTGTCTGTGTGACATCACACAGACAGGCCCCTCCCACGATTGTTTGATTGACAGTAGCGTTTCAGCACAGACAGGACTGGTGTCTTACCTTAGCTCCGCCCTAAGTGAGCTGTCTTCAGTTCGCCATTGTTTCACCGCCGGAGCAGATGTAGACAAGAATGGCTCCTAAGCGATTGAGGTGTTTTGTTGTTGGATGTAATAATGAACATAGCAGTCGTCATTTACTCCCGACATCTGAGCCACTGAAGTGGATTACATTTGTTTGTGAGTGAAGTGAAGGGAATGCGCCCCCGATCTACCTAAATGCATCTATGTTCGCGTGAATCATTCGTGATCTAGCCTCACCTCCTGAAGAATTGAGCATAAGGTTTTTTAATGAATCTTTGCAAATCGCCTTTCCTAATAATGTGCTAGTTAGCAAGTTTCATGATGAATGCAGCTAAAGTATACAGTCCCTCCGATAGCGGCTCGGAAGAGAGGGGCAGGGTGAGCAGAGCTCATTTGCATTTAAAGGAAAATGCTACAAAACAGCTTGATCTGAAAAGAGCTGTTTTTGACAGGGTAAATAAGGTGGGGTTTTTTCAACTACCATTGAGAAATTTTAACCAAACTATTTTACAGACTTTTCATTAAGACCCTAAAGAATCATATCAACTTCTGATGACCCCTTTAAAAAAAATTTCTGGGTTCAATACAAGATATTCACCATCTGTAGTATTTAAATAAATAAAAATAATAATACAATAAAAATTACAATAATACAATCTTGGTAAGAAATGAAAGGATTTCAAATTTCAGAAATTTCATATCAATGCATTAAACTAAATCAAAATCATGATTTTTTTTGGCAAATTTTTATAGTAATAACTAAATAATTATTAAATAGAAAAATAAACAATAAAATTAATAACAATACATAGAAATACATAGAAATGTTGGGTCCCGCTTTATATTATGTGGCCTTAATTACTATGTACTTACATCAAAATAAGTACAATGTACTTATTGTGTTCATATTGTATTGCAAAACACTTTTGCTGCTGTTGAGGTGGTGGTATTGAGGTAAGGTTAGGGACAGGTTTGGTGGGATGGGTAGGTTTAAGGGTGAGTTAAGGTGTAAGGGATGGGTCAACAGTGTAATTATACATGTATTTACAGAAATTAATTACAGATGTAATTACATGCAGGTATTTTTTACAATGTAAAAACATGTTGTACAGTATGTACACAATAAGTGCATTGTATGAAATCATTCATTTCAATGTAAGTACACGGTAGTTAACGCCACCTAATATAAAGTGGGACCAAATGTTGTTTGTAAATATTTATATTATTTTATGAATTTTTAAAAAAAGTGTGTCAAACTTTTCTGTATAGCACATCTCACTTAAACATTGCTTACATACATCTGAACCGATTATCGGTCTATAATCCCTTCAGAATGACTTGCCCCATAAACTTTCATTGTAAACGCATAAATGCACACTGGATTTTCTTGTTTGTTTTTACAAACTGAGTGATAAGTTCAACTTATTTTCTGCTGTAATCAATAGCATGCCACAGATGATGTTAATTTAATTCAAAGCGTTCCACTTCTGGTTACTTTAAAAAGTCTCCAAAATATCATTCACACTTGAAAGGATGTAAAAACATGTTGTACAGTATGTACACAATAAGTGCATTGTATGAAATCATTCATTTCAATGTAAGTACACGGTAGTTAACGCCACCTAATATAAAGTGGGACCAAATGTTGTTTGTAAATATTTATATTATTTTATGAATTTTTAAAAAAAGTGTGTCAAACTTTTCTGTATAGCACATCTCACTTAAACATTGCTTACATACATCTGAACCGATTATCGGTCTATAATCCCTTCAGAATGACTTGCCCCATAAACTTTCATTGTAAACGCATAAATGCACACTGGATTTTCTTGTTTGTTTTTACAAACTGAGTGATAAGTTCAACTTATTTTCTGCTGTAATCAATAGCATGCCACAGATGATGTTAATTGAATTCAAAGCGTTCCACTTCTGGTTACTTTAAAAAGTCTCCAAAATATCATTCACACTTGAAAGAGAAAACAAACTGTTTATTATTAGTTACAAAATGTGTTTATTATTTCTCTAAATATAATTCATCTCTAATTGAATGTCTAAGTCACTCGCAAGAAAAAATCTATTGAATAATTTTCTTGTTTATTTACATTGATGGTTTTCAGCGGCACAAGCAAAGAATGCTCACGTGTCGTAACCGGATTACATCAGTGAAGACTTCAGAACAGATGTTCGACCGGCTGCAGATGCAGTGATATTTCCTGTGAAGAATGCTCCATGTTTCCACTGCAGTTACAAGATCTCAGACATCCAAGTTCCAGCAGTGCACCGTGACCCTTCTTTCTATCCAGAACACTGATACGCACCAACATGGACCAAAAGACTACACTGGATGACTTGCTTTCAGATGTGCATGATGTTAGCAAATAGGGAAGTGTAAAACCAGATGATAAAGCACCTTGCGGGTTAACATCAAAGAGCATGATCATTTATTTTACATTCAGACACAGCTGGTGGACACATGGCAAATCCACATGTAACAAGAAATTTAATTTATGACTAAACCTAATTTACACCTTGTATAACAAGCTAGAAAATTCTTCAAGACTTCTAAACAAAGGGTCTTTTTATGAAGGTTCTGACTGTTGTGTGAAAGTTATATGCAAGATTTATGGTCTTGAAAGACAAGTTAGGGAAATAAATGTTATGAGACATAATCTTGCCTGAATTTTGTAAATAACCAAATAACATTTATTGTACAGTACGACTCAATAGAGTAAGGTTGTGTCTAAGACTACAAGACTACACTGTTAATGTGGGATTGCAAAACCACATCTTTGTCTAAATCATCTTCAATTGTCTAAAATTTAAAACAAAGAAAATTTATAACAGAAAATTAAGATTAAATATAAAAAAATTTAATGCAGAAATATGGATAAATAAGTAAACTTGTGACATTGAGCTTGTGTGTCATTCTCAAATCATGCTGGATAACAAACATTTTTGGAGTTCATGCAGCTTGAGAATAGAATAGAATAGAATACATTACATTTAGTCATTTAGCAGATGCTTTTATCCAAAGCGACTTACAAATGAGGACAATGGAAGACAAACAAAAGAGCAATGATATACAAGTGCTATAACAAGTCTCAGTTAGCTTAACGCAGTACACGTAGCAAGGTTTTTTTTTAATAATATAATAAATAAAAAGAAAAGTCAAGTCAAGTCACCTTTATTTATATAGCGCTTTTAACAATACAGATTGTAAAAAGAAAACACATAGAATAGAAAAAGAATAGAACAAGCTAGTGTTAGAGGTATTTTTGCGTTTGTTAATTGTATAATAAATGAAAAGAAAACAGATAGAATGCAAAAAGATTAGAAAGCAAGTGTTAGTTGTTTTTTTTTGTTAAAGAATAGAATTAGAATTGAGAGTGCTAGAGTTAGAGGGTCAAATAAAGATGGAACAGATGTGTTTTTAGCCGATTCTTGAAGATGGCTAAGGACTCAGCTGCTCGGATTGAGTTGGGCAGGTCATTCCACCAGGAGGGAACATTTAATTTAAAAGTCTGCAAAAGTGATTTTGTGCTTCTTTGGGATGGCACAATAAAGCGACGTTCACTTGCAGAACGCAAGCTTCTAGAGGGCACATAAGTCTGAAGTAATGCATTTAGGTAATGGGGTGCAGAGCCAGTGGTGGTTTTGTAGGCAAACATCAATGCTTTGAATAGAATCATAAAAAAATGTTAAATTAAAAAAATGCAAAACAAAAGCATTTTCACTAGTGGTCTTACTGTATTTTGGTCAGCTGGCTTTAAAATCCTAATACAGCTCAGTGTTCTGCTGGCGTTGTAAGGGGCCTTGGTACGGTCATCGCCTGCCTCAAATTCCTCTCATAGCTTTGGCTAGCCACTACGAAAACAGCCTCTCTTGCCATACATGACCTCTTGACCCGTTAAATATTGTGAATCCTCTAATCCCGGAGTTATGAGCATATGATTCGATTTGCCAATGGATAAAAATTGTAGTAAAACTAAAACAAGATCTTTAAATGAAATATTCAAGGATTCCTTTTCAGAATCGGTCTGATGAGAGAAATTAAATACATAAAACATTTCCCCTGGACCAGTCAGGGAGTTAATCTGCGCTTGGACCCATTCCAAGCTTATCTCTAAGGAGATTGTATCAGTGTCCCGAAGAGCCTCTACACCTATCACTAAAAATTATATAGCTGGATTGCTTTTCTCTGAGGCGTGTAACATCCCTCTGAGCTGTTCTGATGTCTACAACTTTCTTAGCACAGGAAATACCCCTGAGCAGCAGGACTGAATTAATTTATTTAATTAGAAACTCTTTTGAAAGCAGTATGACAGTATGCAGCATCACTGGCTTGTGACTAATCTACTCCACTCCAAAACCTAATGAGCAGCCTATCTAGACACCATTTTAAAGGCATCTTAGAAATACAGACACTGTTACAAAAGGTAAACTACACTGGAAGTTACCATATTTCGTCACTGTACATTAGTATTATCTGTTACCTGTCTAACATCCCCTCAAATCACCAGTTGTTACTGGCAATAAATAATATTACTGCATATAAGCATGACAAGTACAGTATACAGTAATATTTAAAAAAGTGAGTCAAACTTTTCTGTATAGCACATCTCACTTAAACATTGCTTACATACATCTGAACCGATTATCGGTCTATAATCCCTTCAGAATGACTTGCCCCATAAACTTTCATTGTTTGTAAACGCATAAATGCACACTGGATTTTCTTGTTTGTTTTTACAAACCGAGTGATAAGTTCAACTTATTTTCTGCTGTAATCAATAGCATGCCACAGATGATGTTAATTGAATTCAAAGCGTTCCTCTTCTGGTTACTTTAAAAAGTCTCCAAAATATATATAATTAAATGTGAATTGAATGTAATGATTTTGGACACTTAATTGCATGTTATTTATTTATTAAATTAAAATGTGATATAGTTTAAATGTATAGTAACTGTACTGTGCAATACATAAGGGTCTACAGTAAGAGGCCATTTTAAAATTGTTAGCTTAGTAAAAAGCTAACGTTATACATTACTGGAATAAACTTTGAGTCATATCTTCTGAACAATTTACATAAGAAGAGTTTATGTGCTTTTGCTACCTCTAAAGATTGGTCCAAATCAGTCTCTCAAGGGACTTCATTTCACTAAGTCTGCACCCTTCGAAGGCAGTTGCCTATATAGGGAACAGACAGCAAGACAGTTTGGAACAGAGCTTAAGTGTGAGTGACATTGTTCTTTTTTATTATTCATTGGCTTCCTGCATTCTTTCACAGCTTACTTCAACTTAATTTATCACATACAGTGTAAACATGACTTATGAGGAAATGTAGTAAAATTCTTTACCAGAAGCACTGCGTCTTAGGGCCTGACGGTTTTGAGAGACAGTCTGTTTGTCAACCTACAATACAATATAGTGTTTTATACACTCCTCTCAACACTTAGCAAAAGAAATACCTCTCTTTCTTTTTTGTGAAATTTCACAAAATGTAACTTCTATTACTGTTACTGAAGTGTCGCTTTAGTTAGGATGTCAACCGTCAAGAACAGGCTTAATACCTTTTCAGGTCTGTTAACAGGTTCTGTCTTGTTCAGGTTGGCTAGAACACCTGCGGTTTACCGGCAAGCAAATTAGACTATGGAATATCAAGGAGGATTTTTTTTTTTATCGAACTACTATAAAGGCCTAGTTTATTGTCAGAAAGGAACTACACAAGAAGACCTGGTCATTCATAATTGAAAATACCGGGGCCATTTTACTTCTGAAATGTGAACAGGATATTTTTCTTGGCAGCTTGCCACTATTCAATTGTTAACCTGCATTATTCTGAACACTCAAGTCTTTGCTTCATTGTGAGCCACCTCACTTTTCTAAAGGCAAATTATAAAATACCAAGGAATAGCAGCCAAAAACACTCCCACAGCAAAATAACTTTCAAAAATAGGGTGATTCAATAGTAATACCATGTTATATCAAGTCTTCAGTCATTAGGCTTTAGACATAGCAATGTGCTAAAACCACTAAAAACCGTTTAGCAACAGCATAAGGCATAACAAACTATTATTGAATTGGCAAGTACCACAGTTTTTTTTCTACGTAATTGTTTTCCTCCAAATGCATAGAGCGCTGCGAGGATGACATATCATTGTATGCCAAAAGTTAGCATTTTAGTATGGGATGAAATTAGACTCAAAATGATTAATAGATGCACGCACAATTATCCATGTACTGCATAAATTTTATACATGCATCTTACTAACCACAAACAAATGCCTTTCAATTTGAGTCTGTGGAATTCAGGATTAAATGATTGTGCAGCGATTTTTACAAATACAGACATGTTTGCTAATAAAAATGTTCTGTTCTGCATTAATATATCATAAATTGCTCATGCAAAAAGGAATCCATGCATAAGTGGATCAGGTGACACGCGTGCATTAATTGACGTCTAGTTCGAGTCGATCTTGTTCAATTCATTTGGATTTTGTCACCTGATCCACTTATGCACAGATTCCTTTTTGCATCTATTAATCATTTTGAGTCTAATTTCATCCCATATTTTAGCACTTCCAGCTCCACAGTCTCAAAGTCAATGGGTCCTTTAAATAGCTTTTGGTTAAATGCCTGAAACTAGGACTGTGTTTAACACAGGCTGAATATATTTTCATGTTTTATTCTATGACAAAAAGGGATAGTTCATCCAAAAATGAAAATTCTGTCATTAATTACTCACCCTCATGTCGTTCCTAACCCGTAAGACCTTTGTTCATCTTCAGAACACAAATTAAGATATTTTTGATGAAATTCGAGAGCTTTTTGACCCTGCACTGACACGTTCAAGGCCCAGAAAGGTAGTAAGGACATAGTTAAAAATTATTTTTGTTTTCTTTGCACACAAAAACTATTCTCGTAGCTTCATAATATCAGAAGGAGATCAACACAGATGTGACTATTATCAATGTTACACTGCCAGTTGGAAAATAAAATTATCTCAGTTAATTAAACTAATGATGAAGAATTGCACAACTCGCATCTTTTCATTACTAGAGCTTCCAAACAGGACGTTTGCTATCATAATCACTGTATGTGCTTCTGTAAAATACAGAAAATCCACAGAATGTTTCAACTTTCTGCTCTCGTCAACACAGCATTAGGTGACTTACTCTGACTCTGTGCATGACTCTTATTGCTTAACTCTAAGGTTTGTTAATTTAGTGGATTATTGTGTTTCAAAGGGGATAGTGAGACAGGATAATAATCTTCCTTTACCGCAGCATTTACTGTAAAAGAGAGTAATATTGTAAGCGAAGTCATGTGTATACAAAGCATTATGCTGCCAACAATGGCGGTAAAGTCGACGCTAAATCATCGAATAAAGGTGCTTTTGTGTTGGTGCACTTGTCCCCATGGAAACGACAATGTACTCAAACTTGTTCCTGGCCTCACTGGTGAGGGCAAATGTTTCTCTTTCTGCACTTTCTCTATTTGTCACGTCCCATCCGTCTCATATTCTGAAGAAGTACATTTTCGGACGCCATAATCATGTCTTCAGTATTCAGGGCAAGCCTCTGTACACACATCTCAAGAAGGAAGTGTATTAATTTGCCACTAAAACGAATTTTAACACACAAGATTCTAACTTTTTCAGCCCTGAAGTGGTACTTCACAAGAATCTCATCTCATGTAATGGTTATATAATTACATTTGCAGGCACTAATGTTTCCCCGCACACTGGCATGTATTGCCTAAGAAGTCATTACGAAGGGTTGCTGTTCTGCTTGGAGGATATCGCCCAAATTAACCGACGAATTACCTAAAAGAGTAAAAGTGGGACGTCTGGAATTAGATCCACTTTGCAAATCAACACATGCTGTGAGGCCTTGTAGGCGAGACATGCAGTCTCGCTTTGGCACTACCATAACGCACCTCTAGACCAAACAAACACAATCTGACTAAAGAAACACTTGTCCTCGTGATATAAAAGAAATCGGGAGATAAGGTCTGCACATACCAAATCATCAAGGTATCATAACATAAGGCGAGAATGTCCAAGAGTAGGGTGGATATGGAGCAACATAACAGATCCTGGTAAACACTAAAGGAGCCATACGCTTGTTTTTGTTGCAATAATACCTGAATTTCGTTCTTTTCAAGAGCATTCGTGTGAAAACATGCCTGTGGAGGTTTCCGTGTCAGGTTTTGTCGGAGCTTCTAACATTCGCACATTTGAGGAGGTTTAGCCAAAAAGCCTTCGGCAAAGTGAGTAAACAACACAGCGATCGCATATATGGATATGTCAAGACGGAGATGTGCTGCGCAGTGATGAATTAGTTACGTTGTACTGAACAGTAGGAGACTTCAGGGAATTAAAAGAGAGTAAATAGGAAAGAATGAAAGAGAGGAAAAAGTTCAGCTGTTCTCACAAGCCTGCAGAAAGCCTAGGGCTGTGAAAACCACATCCAGCAAGGCCTACATCCTAGATGCATATCACTGCAGTTCCTATGAGACGTGCAGTTTCAGCAAGTTAACTGAAATAGGACACATTTGTGTCAAAGAGATTTTGAGGACATTTTCTTGATGTTCTACTCGAGATACATGACAATCAATTATGATTGGGATGCAAAATCAATATATATATATATATATATAAATTAGCACATAATTTTTACCATTGTGTGCTGGGAATGCATTGATTTCAAGAAACTGAAATTGTCTGTCAAATACGATTACAACAGAAAATTATTTTGACGAACAATTTTCACACACACGCACAAACATGAAAAAAGTTCACAGAACAGTACTTTCAAAGAACATCAATGGGGGAAAATTGTTGTTAAAATGTCTGCTAACACTTTATTTTAAAATGTTAGTAAATTATGCATTATTAGTAACACTAAATCAAACCCAAACCCTAAACCTATATTAATTATGTTGTCATTTAATATTGCTCAATACTTATTTGTGAAATGACACTGCAATGAGGAAACATTAAAATAAAGGGTGACAATGTTTTTTTGTTACGATTTTATAAAGAAAAACATTTAAAAGTGTGACTACATTTTTTTTCTTACTTTTTTAATACAACTTTGCAACAAAGACTAAATCATATGATCTATTTTGACATATTTTTAAAGAAAGAATATTCAAGAGAAGAGCTATGAAGAAGAAAGCAGGAAAAATAAAAAAATGTAATGCTGCAAAAGGAGCTGTCAAAAAACAAATCACCAGGAGTAGTCTTTTAAAAGACTTTAAAAAAGACTTTGTCTTAAAAAGACATATAAGTGGGTTCCTGAGTTTAAATTTAGCCTGGGTCATGGTCTGACCCTATTGCCTTTCGTTTTGCCTCCCTCCACTTTCCTGTCAGTTTTCCACTGTCCTATATAATAAAGACAAACTGATGACAATAAATAAAATAAAACAATGTTTTTGTCTCCGAATGTGTTTGTATTCTGCCTCGGTAGCCATTCACCTGCAAGCAACAATACACTAAACAAAGCATGTAAACAAAGATATCCATTACAATTCACTTCACACACGTCTATATTTTCACATCATGTCCTATACTGTGTTCTCACAATAGACGTGTGTAGAGGGAGTGTCACTGATAGCTGTTTCACCTATCCCTGGGCATCTGTGGCCTGTTCGGATCAAGTGCTATTTTGAAACGTGATCATCCAAGAAGACGCAGAAGGTTATTGAGAGCTGAATGTTTCACTTTGGCTGAGTGAGATTTCCTTACAAGCTCTGCCTAAAATGGAATGTTTTATGAACACAAGTTATAAATTATGGTTAGAAAAGACAGTTAGATGTGGTCGGGTTTGGAAGAGGGGAGTCAAAATGGTTCCCATTGCTTAAAAGGCAAAAACGTCTTATTTGACGTCTTACAAGTTTAGTCAGCAATACACTCACTACACGCAGTACAGCAGACATGATGAGTTTTCAATTGGATATTTTGAGGAAAAACAATTTCGGTATTCTAGGACAAAAGATCATTCCAGACTTCAAAATGGGCCACTGTCAACCACAAAATGTGGTACTGATTCAATAAACGGCGCTTTGTTTGCGCATGCTTGTGCTAGTGTGCATTTTAGCGTATGTGCGTCAGGAGCTGCTGGCCTAGAACTGTCATCCTGTTTCTCAATGTTTTCCTTTACGGTTTTCTTTTTTTCCCCCTTTTAAAGTTTGCTAAATATACACTCCATGGAATAATAAATGGAAACAGCACTTTCCAATTCAAAGGGTCTGAGAACAAGCACCTGAACATCTAAGCACAAAAAAAAAACTATTACACATCCTCCCAGATCATCTGTCTAATATGCATACAGTAGTCACTAGATACCAGATATGAGGGGTCCATCCTCAGTGGCGTTATATTGTGATCGGACAACTAGCACTGTTTGACCAAATAGTAAAGTCAAATATTTGAGTAACTGTTTGACGCTTAAGACATGACAGACTCTGTTTGCTGTGTTTTTGCATCTGTCAAAATCCTGTACAATGTGTTCTCTGCAATATTACACCTCAGTGATTTCCAATAGCGAATGAAAATATAGCCACCAATGAATGTCAGTGTGACGCACCACACCGTCAATGTTGTCATGCTGTTTCTTTGTCTGGCTCTATTACTTTATTCAAAACTACCTTACAAAGACTTATCATGATTTTAATTTTGATATAAAATTTCAACATATTTAATTTTGATATTTTTGGTGACAAAGTAAAAAAATGTCAGGGTGATACAATTGTCCTTATATATTTAAATGAAAAATAAAATAATAAATCATATCGTAGAGAATACCTCTGTAGACCCTCAATTCTGTGTGTCAAGGTCAATATGTCTTCTAAAAGATCAGAAAAGTTGTTTTTTTTGTACGTTAGTTCAGGTTGTAAAATGTGTAATTAATGAATAATTCTTTATATTTGTTAAATATATATCTTAGAATAAATATATTTATAAAGAACAAACAATTTAATGTGTGCGCTCATGTAGTTAATGTGCAAGTTAAATATATGTAATCTTTTTTACTTGATGGTTAAACATTATGACATTCTTTAATGACAGTCCTTAAAGGGTTAGTTCGCAAAGAAAACAAAAATAATGACTTTATTCCACATTTTCGTCTCTACTGCGTCATTTATGGATGCGCGTTCACGACAGTATCATGATGCGAGCGTGTGGTGGCGCTGACGCAGATCTGGCGTAACCACAAGTACCGCAGTAGAGACAAAACTGTGGAATAAAGGCGTTATTTTTGTTTACTTTGCGCAAAAAAGTATTCTCGTAGCTTCGTAACTTTACAGTTGAACCACTGATGTCACACGGACTACTTTGTCGATCATCTTGGTACTTTTCTGGACCTTGAACGTGGTAGTTACCTTGCTGTCTATGGGAGGGTCAGAGAGCCCTCAGATTTCATCAAAAATATCTTAAATTGTGTTCAGAAGATGAACAAAGGTCTTACGGGTTTGGAACAACACGAGGGTGAGTAATTAATGACAGAAATTTCATTTTTGGGTGAACTAACCCGTTAAATTTAAATATTTGTTTAAAATGGTCATGTTTTCCATATGTATTCAACATTAATACAAACAAAATTCTTAAAACTTGGCAATTTGTTTTAAACCTGATTTTTAAAAGACTTTACTTTTCCTTACCATGGACACTCTTATTTTTTTATTGACCCACAAGTAAAAAATAAATATATATATATATATATATATATATATATATATATATA
>NW_015505624.1:767823-784330 GCF_001515645.1 Sinocyclocheilus grahami
ATATATATATATATATATATATATATATATATATATATATATATATATATATATATATATATATACATATGTGGTGGTCTTTTCTAGTGGACAATTAAATGTGATGAGAAATCCTGTGGGATTATCTCTGCATCTTATCACCTGAAGCCACACCCTAATGAGATGTCAAGAATGAAAAGGAAAGTTTTTCCAGCCTGAATTCCAAGGTCTCTTTCCACCATAGATAATGGAACTTGATAATGGAAATGCTATAAACTCCATGACGTCCAGGTGCAATGCACCATTTCCGGGCACATTCATGAGTTTCCAAACGTAGTCTTCCCATGATCTGGCAAACCTCACAGAACTAGCTTGAGAATTAGCATGCATGTTAACATGCAGACAAGGATTCTTTTTAAAAGTTAAGAGTTCTTATTGAAAGAAAGAAAGAAAGAAAGAAAGAAAGAAAGAAAGAAAGAAAAAAAGAAAGAAAGAAAGAAAGAAAGAAAGAAAGAAAGAAAGAAAGGTGCAATGCACCATTTCCGGGCACATTCATGAGTTTCCAAACGTAGTCTTCCCATGATCTGGCAAACCTCACAGAACTAGCTTGAGAATTAGCATGCATGTTAACATGCAGACAAGGATTCTGAAAGAAAGAAAGAAAGAAAGAAAGAAAGAAAGAAAGAAAGAAAGAAAGAAAGAAAGAAAGAAAGAAAGAAAGAAAGAAAGAAAGAAAAAAAGAAAGAAAGAAAGTGCTTTTGTCACAGGTAATCACAGCGTTTAGATCTAAATAGATTCTGGCTATTTCAAGCTCAATCCCTGTCACTGCAATCAGCATACAATCGAACTGTCAGAGCTGCCACACGACTGTGAACAACAAAGGAACTCGAAGAGAACATGAGACTTCTGTCACATAGCTCTTTCCTTTATAGCAGTCGTATGGAGAAACATTCAAGAACTGCAGTCTGCCTGAAGAAAACCCTCATTGTTCTCTGCCAAAGAGAGAGAGAGAGCCACTCCAGCAAATGAGGCACTGACTTCTTCGCCAGTTTTAGGTAACTGCTCAACAGTTTATCAAAGCAGGAGGTTCGTCTTTTTCCGGCGAACTCATTTGACTTTCTCTGCAGCTCTTGAAACTCCAACCGCTTCAGCAGATGTGATTCTGGGAAAGCCAATCACTGGGGAGAGGCATCAAGACCCTGAAACAACCAGCCTTCACATGCTGAAGGCCCCTTAGTTACGGACATTTTTTTACAATCGCCCTCCCGGGAACTCAATATGGAGCCATGAGTGGGCTCTGGTAACTCATCTTGAATAAGCGTTCAGAACGGATGATGAAAACTTAGTAGAGGTGGAGGAGGAAGTATGCAGGTATTAAAGGCAGGAAATTGATGCCGGGCATTAGGTTTTGCTGAGAGAAATCACAGCCGGCCGTCTGCAAAACCAATCACGAGGTCATGCAAAGCGCGTACAAACAGTGTGGGAGCTCGATGACAGATGAGGACAATGAGACAAAAAATCAGGATGGTGAAGAAATCGCAAGGTTCCAAGGTGTTTTGCATTTAATTACCTCACTTTATAGTGTAAACAATGATGTTGAAATCGAAGAAATGTAAACAATATTGACACAAAAACTCATGGTGTCAAGCATGTTTATTTAGTGGGTAGAGACTTGTGTCAATTGGATTTGCAAAATTAATCATTTGTAGGCAGCGAGCAAAGCTCTTGCAAATAAATCAAGAAATCACGATTGTCACACAGAAGAAATTGAGATTGCAGGGCTCGACAATAAGGACTGCCCGATGGCCCGGGGCCAGTGTGAAAGACACTCGGGACAGTTGACGGGTTTGTCACTGACTTGATCAGGCCTCTGCTACGGCGTCACGGAAGTTTATCATTTGCACATGTTTTTAAGCCTTGCCAATCTAAACATTCATGTGATTGTAAAGGGGCCATCGGATGCCCATTTTCCAAGTTGATATGATTCTTTAGGGTCTTTATGAAAAGTCTATAACATACTTTGGTTAAAATTTCTCAATTGTAGTGTAAAACAACACCCTTTTTACCCTGTTAAAAACAGCTCTTTTCACAGCGAGCCGTTTTGTTGCATGTTCCTTTAAATGCAAATGAGCTCTGCTCACCCCGCCTCTCTTCCCTGGGGTGACGAGCCGTTCACTGAGAGACTAAACTTAACTTTAGCCACACTTGCTAACTAGCACATTATTAGGAAAGGCGATTTGCAAAGATTCATTAAAAAACCTCATACTCACTTCTTCTGTAGGTTAAGCTGGATCACGAATGATTCGCGCGAACATAGACACGTTTAGGTAAATCATTTAAGTAGAAAAACCTAATGAATTGTTTAATTTGAATCTTTGTTCTATTTCTTTATTTGTGCTAGTGCTTGTAATTTGTCCATTTAATCTTTTTTACTGACTGTACACTTGTCTTTAATAATGTTTGAACTTCATATCTGTTAGGCTAGTGGTTTTGCTGTGGTATTGAAATTGGAATCGAGAATTGTATAATTTAACTGGTATCTAAAATTTTTATGTCATATAAGCTTTTTTAGCCTATTAGAATACAAGATAACACGGGTCAAAAACAATGATAACAAGGTTTTTTGTTTGATTTTTTGTGGCAGGGCCAGTGAAAATGTTCGCAGGGCAAGTAAAAAAATTGAACCACTAGCCCAACTAGGCCAGTAGAAAAAATCCTGGGCATTGAGCCCTGGATTGTGATTTCCATTTGTCAATTATTATACAACTCTGCATAAATATAAATCTTTAAATGTGACCTTAATCCAAATTAACTTGTGATTTATAGTTACATTTTGACAGTGTTCTTCCTTAGGTGTCGATCCCGTGACTTGTATTGCTCAGAGGATGGTTCAAAATTGTCCTGATTTTTCTATGGATTTTTTCTATGGTCACACCACCTTAATTTAGCCAATATGACCAGTAATTAAAAATAATAATCTTACACAATCCTAAAATGTAAAAAAAAAAACAAGTGAAAAAGTAAAAATAATGATGTTCACTGACATCATATTTATGTGTTTTATTTTAATTACATCAGAATTAACAGGACTGATTGACTTGCATTGTTTAGTCGCAAAACACAATGTTTAAAGATATTTAAATGATGACAGAATTTTAATTTTTATGTGAATTAGCTTATCCATCATGCCATTTCTTGTTTAACAGCAGTAATTTAGGCCTATATCACTTTTGAGTCATAGTCTACAGTAAAGTGAACTGCACCATGTGAAACAAAGACTTTTAAAAAATGACAATCACTGACAAGCATGTGAAAATGTCTTCTTTTCATTATTTCTCTGAATTGGGGAATGTATGGATTACATCATTGTGTCACTATAATTAAAATAACTACGCTACTAGTGGTTCAGCGGATCACAAATCTCACGGTTCAGATCACATTACGGTTTTTGGCCCACGGATCGGATCATTTTTCGAATCAGCAAGAAAATATTCCAATTTAACTTACTTTCCATTTATTACTTAAAGCAAAGTACTTCTTTGATACCACAGCAAATACTACTAGATTAACTAAGAAAATGTAAACATGATTAAAGAGACAAGAGAACAGCCAGTAAAAATAAGAACAAATACACAAATTACAAGCATAGATAAATACAACAGAATATGTTACAAATAAAATAAGGTTGGTAGTATTCAAATACAGAAATGTAATAATTAGGGAAAATAACACTGCATAGTGTTCACTGTATAAATTAAATATAGATTTTTATCACAGCTGTTTTGTTGTTTGATGATCATTAATGACAGCAGCAGTATTTATAGGCTGCTGTATCTTTAAGACCTGATGCACGGATCCGATATAATGATACACATCACATCAGATTTCTTTCTCAGCTGTTTTCATTCACTTGAGATATAACTGACTGCGTTTACCTGAATGATTGTCGAGATGGGCATTTTGTCATAATTTTATGTGTATGTGTCTGTTCAGAGGATTCAGAAGAGGATTCAATTCGGCATTCGCGCGCCGTCTGAAATGCGTGTGTGCAGCTGTGCGCGTAGAGAACAGCGTGCGAGTAACGAATCGAGTTCCCTTTGTTGTTTAAAATTCACTTGCTTGTGTTAATACGAACAAATGATAAACTTATACTCTATTATGGTTTAATTTTGCAATTAATCCGTGGACCACATGCGTGCCGAACCGTGGGGCTTGGTCCGTATGCGTCACGGATCAACTACGATCCGTTTAACCACTATACGCTACATCTTTACTTCATATGGAAAGTAGAAAATTAGCTAATTGTGTGTTAAAAAGTCCTGTTTTCTAACAGTCACTTGGCTGAGAGTGAGTGCTCAATTGATGAGTTAAAATAATGTTTTTTCTTGTTCTTTTCTGTCAAAATGACAGAAAGCGTTTTGAATTAGTCAAAGCTACACTGTAAAAAATTACAGTGAATTTAAAGGTAAATGACTGTAAAAATGCTACAGTAAAAACCTGTTAAATGGTTAACGGTAAATTCCCCTACTATATACGGTGAAAAACTGTATTGGACATTACATGTATTGGACATAAATTTTACGGTAGTATACCGTTTTTGGAAGTGAAAAATTCCGTATAATTTACAGTGAATAACCGTAAATTGACATTCCCAGAATTCCCTGCGTTACATTTCAAATTGTATGTTTTTTTGTTGAAATAACTATGTTTCTTCTTAATTTTTTCTTATCAGTTTTGTATATTAGGGTTGTGTGTTACACCTAATGTTGTGTAATTAATGTTTATTGCATTATTTCAGTTTCATGTGGGTTACCATGATGGTGTTTAGCGTTTGTGTGAATGACACTGTGCACCTTCTATATACAGTATGATATTGTTTAAAAGCTGCTTGTGATGGGCCTTGGTTCATCATGTGACTTTCTCATCACCACCTGCATTTGGTGGTTATCAATGTATTACAAAGGTACAAAACAGATTTCAGTACTTCAATAGGTTGGTATATTAACAGTATATCAGTTAATGAAATTACGGTATTTAACTGTAAATTTAAGTTAAAACCGTAAAACCTAAAACGTTGCTACTGTATTTTTTTATGGTAAAATTCCGGCGAAACATTTTTTTTTTTACAGTGTAGGCAAATGGTGGAAAGTTTTCTGTTAACTCAACCTCTGGTGTCGCAAGCACCATGCTCTACCTGTTGAACTACAGGAAAGCTGTAGGCTCAAAGCATTCCTTTGCAATGATTTTTATTTGGTGAGGAGATGTTATTTAGCCCCCAGAGTACACAACTGAAAGAGAGCGAGAGAGATGATGAGAGCGAGAGAGAGAGAGCTGTCATCGCTATTAAAATTGCAGGACACTAGCAAACCAGTGCCAAAAACTGTTCCCATGTCAATTAACTGACCAAGATGTTCCAGTCAATCTAACTGCATATGTTATTTACATTTATTTTTATTTGGCAGAAGACACAATGAAATGATGCCTGACAGTTTACGGTCCTACATATTGGATCGTCCCGAGGCGGGGGAGGAAGATAATGGGAATAAAGAGCAGTATCACATCTCAAATTCAACTCACAATTAGGGGAAAACAGGGTTGATGTATTTCCCAAGATCACTGGCTAAACAATTCATAATCCCAATGGAGAACATTGATGGTCTCCAGCCATTACTGGAAGAACTGACAATGATGGCTTTTTGAAGGAGGATATGTGACTGCAAAAGAGGACAATCGGATTATGGTGCACTTTTTATCTGCCGTATGACAAATCAAAAAGACTACTTATCATAAGAAACAAGTTAAATTGGCAGACCTGGGGAACATGGAGTGATGTGCAACCAGTGTTTTGAAAATTAGGTGAGCCTGTAATTATGAAAATGGTCTGTTTTGTTACATTTTATAAGGTATCAGTCTTGGCAAGGATATCAGGGTGTTTTCAAGACAAAATCTAAATGGTATGATGCTTGAGGCCGAACAGGCAAAACACTCACAAGAGTGCAAAACAAATCCATCTATGACCTTCATCGTTAACAAGAAACAAATCAGAATTCTTTGAATAAATGAGAGAGACTTGAGACGAACAGGATTCCCAATTGGAGAGTTAAACCTGGATAAACGTAAAGGAATTAATGAAATGAAGAAAAAACATCAATTCTGCCATCATATACTCTCCCTCATATTGTTCCAAACCAGTATGACTTTATTTCTTCAGTGGAACACAAAAGAAGATATTTTGAAAAAATGTCAATACAATGAAAATCAACATGGTCCAACATTAGACCCCCAGTGGCTGAGTCTTGTATGGCCTAAATAATTCTTCAAAAGATCTTCTTTTGTGGTCTATTTAAAAAAATGTCAATACAATGAAAATCAACATGGTCCAACATTAGACTCCCAGTGGCTGAGTCTTGTATGGCCTAAATAATTCTTCAAAAGATCTTCTTTTGTGGTCTATTTAAAAAAAAAAAAGTAATATAGAAATAGTACAATATGAGGCTAAGTAAATTATGGCAGAATTTTTTTGGGGGGGTAAACTATTAAGACATCCTACTCTAGCCTTTGACTTGTATATGATAATGATATTGGCTATAACTAGACGATATGACATGCATATACTGGGTCTGTCAATCTTACACATCATCCTTTATGTATTTTCCTTTTCAAGTCTTCTGAAACACACAACAGTTAAAAAAGTAGTTTTGTGTGATGAATTGAGTTGATTCATTCAAAAGCCATTCAAAAGATTTATTCAATGATTCATTCACGACTCAGAGTTCAACTCAATGATCTGACTGCAGTGCTTCACATCTCTCTGGATGGGAAGATTATTAGTGAAAAATGTCTTAGATTTCAGTCTGTTCCTTATAAAACTATCATATGGCTTAAGAAGTCATAAGGAGTTATTTTCTATATTTTGATTGTGTTTTTACATCCTGTTGAATTTTGAAAGCGCCAGTTCCCTATTCATTGTAAGTGAATGTAAAGAACGCCCATTGTAACAAAAGAAAGAAAGTCACATGGGTTTGAAACAACATGCAGACGAGTACATGATGACAGAAGATTCATATTTGTGTGAACTATCCCTTTAAAGGAAACTCTTTAAGATCATGCTCTTACTCACTGTCTCGAAAGTTCCTAAGCATGCCAGCGACTCGATAAGGAATGGTACAGCACGTGATGACTGTTTTATTTAGCTGTTTTGAAATATTTTGGAGATCTGTCTTTTGGCTCACAAACAAGCAAGTTGTAAATGATTAGAAGAAGCCTGACTCAACAAGCAGACTCGTGTATGAGACGCACCATCTAGTACAAAAAAGTTTTTTTTGTGAGTAAATGATGACAGTTTTACATTTTCAGGTGAACTATCCTTTTAAGTTTCATGGTTTTCTGCAGCAGTTCTGCTGACATTTTAGAATTTCAGATTAAAATCCTTCGGCTGCAATAAGAATTTATTGAGGTGAAGAATGAGGGTGAAATACTAATATAACTTATTCCTCTGGACTGTTAAAGAGTTGAACTAAAACATTTATAGAGGGGAAAAACAGCTATTTACTTTGTAAAAAGCATTGGGTTTTGACTTTTCTAGACATATTGTACACAAATATGCTGACAAACCCCATTCCAACACCTTTACTACTTCAAACAGGCGAAGCCCCAGATCCAGCAAGCACAACTAAAGCTCATCTCACACGTATCTGTATACTTTAACTCTGAGTCACCTCTGAGCCATCCGGATGAGAGTTATAAGTGTCTGTAGAAGACCTGTGAGCACAACTCTCTGAGATGGACTAGATTAAATCCCCCTGCCTATAGACAAAACTCATTTAAACATACAGTGAAAACAAGTTTTGGGGAACTTTTCTCATTTTGGAATGAGTGAAGTCCATTAAAATTGGAATAACCCACAAGAAACTTGAGTTTAAAGAATATGATCTTATCCGCTTTAGAACAAGCTTTGATTTACAGCCCATCCCTTTATCGGAAGAAAGGAGGAGTTTTTTTCCTATTCTGCTCTGGTAATGTCTGCTTTGAAGCTACTTTTATTTAGGTATAAAAATATAGACTACAAAAATGTTGATTTTTTTCAAAAAGTTTTTTAAAAGAATTATTTAATGCTCACCAAGGCTCCATTTATTTGTTTCACTATATTACAGTTTTACTATATTATTTATTAAATAAATGCAGCCTTAGTGAGCAAAAGACATGTCTTTCAACAACATAAAAAAACTGTATTTATTCTTTTGGCCTGTAGTGTTTGTACTCTACCCAAAAGAGTGTTTAACAGTTTCCATCCATACCCCCACATATGGCTCTCACTGCACTGGTGATTTAGGTGACCACCTGAGAGACATTGTTCTAGGTCACAATGAAGTGAAGTCCATTAAAATTGGAATAACCCACAAGAAACTTGAGTTTAAAGAATATGATCTTATCCGCTTTAGAACAAGCTTTGATTTACAGCCCATCCCTTTATCGGAAGAAAGGAGGAGTTTTTTTCCTATTCTGCTCTGGTAATGTCTGCTTTGAAGCTACTTTTATTTAGGTATAAAAATATAGACTACAAAAATGTTGATTTTTTTCAAAAAGTTTTTTAAAAGAATTATTTAATGCTCACCAAGGCTCCATTTATTTGTTTCACTATATTACAGTTTTACTATATTATTTATTAAATAAATGCAGCCTTAGTGAGCAAAAGACATGTCTTTCAACAACATAAAAAAAACTGTATTTATTCTTTTGGCCTGTAGTGTTTGTACTCTACCCAAAAGAGTGTTTAACAGTTTCCATCCATACCCCCACATATGGCTCTCACTGCACTGGTGATTTATGTGACCACCTGAGAGACATTGTTCTAGGTCACAATGAGGCTGGACGTTATCCAGAGGTCAAATGCCACACTAATGAAAGGAAAGACACACTTGAAAGTCTGTCATGTGGCTGGACTGATGACCAAATGTGGGACGTTTACTGCAAATTCAAATATAGCTCAACACGGTGCACCTTCAAAACAGCTACTTGAAATCTGGGCCAGCGATGCATTTATCTAGTATTTAACCTGGGCAGTCTATGAAGACTAAACAGCTGTTTCGGTCTAAAATATAACAGATAGCTGCAGCATTTCTCTGACCTTGAGTGAGGCACAAAAGGGAGCCCGAAGACATTATAGGGTGTCATGCCTGTCCTCACTGATACTGTAATACCTGTCCTCTATAACACAAGGGGCTGGAAAACCAGCAATCAGTGCAATTAACAATGACAATGAGTGACTAAACACCACTTAAAAAACCATTTGTTTAATATTCTTCATAGTTCAGACCCTTTCTCTATATCATTTATATATATGGTAGTAGAAAGCAAAAGTTATCCAACTGTAACAAACAGTTGAGTACCTTCAGCATGAAAACGTGACATCATTGATGATTATCAAAACAGAACTTACAGTATATTAAAGGAAAGCGATTCCTCTCCTGGCAACGTGACTGTAAACCTGAATGAGTTCCAAATGATGAAGCAGACTGTAATAAAGTGATTTGTGTGTGCCCCATCTGTCAGTATTGGCACTGTCATGTGTTTACACACAGCACACCCCTGAGATTATCTTAATAATATGCAAAGTGGCATATAAACACACTTTAACTAATCTAATAAATGTGACAAACTCTAACATCATAGATTAAATAAATGGCTTTAGTTCACTGAATTCATTTCAAAGAAAATGTTCATCACAATGAGCACTGGATCGACATATTAAAACATAATTTAGATAACCTAGAGGGAAAAAAAAGTGCTTTGTGTGATAAAATCTAAGTCAAATATAAGCTAAAATGACTGAATCAACCTGACTACATTAAACCAACAAAGTCAGGGTCAGATCAAATAAGGCAACAATTATTTTCACTTTTAAAAAAATGTTGACATACTAAAATGGAAAACTAAAATTCTTATTAAAGTGATTCAAATTGCAGAACCATACGTTTACTGCACGTTTCCTAACCCTTTTAATTGAATTATTCATTACAAAATGTCAAAAGTCATCGAGTTGAAACATAAAGATGAAGTAAAAATGAAAGTTAAATGATACAAACAAACAAAATCCTTTGACAAAAAAGAGATCAAATGTTAATGTCAAACTGTGAAATAAATTTTAAAACAATGTGCAGAAGCTATTTCTACCTGATCTGACACATATAACAAAGTAAAATCTGTAATCTTATGTAGTTAGGCTGGTTTAAAATATATTACTATTTTAACTTTGAATGAAACCAGCCAACTGCAATGTTACCATATGAAACACGTTTTAGGTTGTCTGATAAGTCATAATGCAAGAATCATCATCTTCTCTCAGCCTCGGCTATGCAATTTGAATCATGGCACTGTCACGCAGTATTGCACTATAAAGCTAAAAAATCATAACCTTATTAAATAAGTTTGTGGTGGGGTCATATAAATTAAATCTGGGCTGGTAAGTGAAAGGTTGAAAGTTCAAACCCAAGGATTGATCCACGTTCCAGAAGGAACATTAGGCTATCTGTGTCTAGTCAACTTCAATAAAAGTGTCAGTTAAAAACTACTTAATCCAAAATATCCAAGTTCTCTGTGGGACTGTGAGCACAAACTTCCACTGTTCCCACGCTGACCGGGGTTCCTCAAAGCACACATCTCTGAAGGTACACTCTAATGAAAAAATGCTGGGTTAAATACAACCCAGTGCTGGGTAAAATAGGGACAAACCCAGCAATTGGGTTGTTTTGACCCAAATGTTTAACCCAACCTTCTGGGTAGTAACCCAACCGCTGGGTCAAAACAACCCAATTGCTGGGTTAGTCCCTATTTTACCCAGCACTGGGTTGTATTTAACCCAGCATTTTTTTGGCTACGTGCGCCGTTCCCATCAAGCTCTAGGAGCTCATTCTCCAAAGATGAAGGTTTAACCTTATACAACAAGCCGTTTCACAACACTCCTACCTTTCTTTTCCGGCGTCGCGCAGAAGCTCCATGAGAGCAGTAAGGTAAAAAACAATCCGAACTCAGTTGGTCCTGCCATTTCTTATGTGTAAAGCCTCTCAGACTTCACTCCATAGTTAGAAGGGCTCTTCTTTCAAGGGGTTCTCAGTGTTCAGAGATCTTGCCGTCTCGTCTTCTTGAGAAAACTCGCTCGGCTTGGCTGTAAACTTTGACAGCTCCTCCTCCGCGCTCGCGGACCTCGGCAGTGATAGAGGCGCGTTCTGCTGGACAGAGCTGCGCTCGTGACGTCGGCAGCAGGGAGGCTCCTGCGCGAGCTGTAAGGCGTTCATCTCCAGGTAGCTACTTATTGATCTCGATGTTTGTGACATCATTCCGATGCCAGATGAAATCTTTAACCTGCTGTCAATCAACAATGAAGACCCGTAGAGAAGAGACATACCAAACGAACACGGGAACGCATTGTTTCTGTGTCTGTATTTGTCACAAACTAATACTCACATAGCTATTTGTCTGCAACACATGACATCTGCAACGTCTATAGCACTCAAAGGTAAATACAGAGTGCTGTTGTTACAGCTTAATGCACCGATGAATTGGAAAAGAATAGAAATAGGCTTATATTGTGATAATCAGATTAACATGTTCAAAATGAATCCCCCAACAAACTAATATAATATATATGCACACTAACATTTTAAAGTTTGGGGTCAGTAAGAAGAACAAAAATACAGAAGAAAATATTGTGAAATATCATTAAAATTTTTCATTTTTTTTTATTTTACCATCTTAAAAAGTAATTTTTCCTTTTCATGGCAAAGCTCCAGTCTTCAGTGCCACGTGATCCTTCAGGAAGCTGATTTGGTGCTTTAGAAACATTTATTATAATCAACCTTGGAAACAATTATTCTGCTCAGTTTTTGTATGTCACACAATTGATTTCAATCTTCATCTGCCCTGTAGAATTAGATAAGTCTACAAACTTCACCTTCTGATTGAATTTCTATTTATTTATTATTATTATTTATTTATTTATCCATTCATTTCTTTATTTAATGCCAAAAAGCTTGTAAAAATGTTTAATTATAACAAGAATAACTGCTAATTCAAACCAGATCTGTTATTTAACATCCATTAACAACATCAACAAAAGTTTTTTTTTTTTCCTTTTTT
The DNA here is from genome assembly GCF_001515645.1 of Sinocyclocheilus grahami. Lineage (NCBI taxonomy): Eukaryota > Metazoa > Chordata > Actinopteri > Cypriniformes > Cyprinidae > Sinocyclocheilus > Sinocyclocheilus grahami. Next base: position 779,938 of record NW_015505624.1, read on the forward strand.
TTTCTTTCGCAACTTCTGCTGTCATCCACGGTAATGGTCATGTATGATTTCACCCATTTAGGTCATTTCTAGCTGGTTAAAGTGATAGTGTTACAACTCCCCTGAGTTGCAACACTCCCCGTCTCAACTGTTTTTCAATGATAAAACGAAATGCAATTGTTTCTCAGAATTTTCTCCAGAGAAAACGAACCCAGTAAACTCAAGTGTCTCAGTTTCAGAAGAGATCTCAACAGTTTCACAAACCATGCTCAGATTTGCCAAGATATAAGTCTATAGCCAAAAGTCGGTGATTTGTCATATACTTCCAAAGACCAGATGATCTGAAGTGTTATCCACATATAGTTTTGTACTTTTGATGTTAAGAGGATAATTCACCCAAAATGAAAATTCATCATTTACGTTTGTTTCTTTTGTTGAACATACAGGTAAAAGAAGATATTTTGAAGAATGTGGGTTACCAAACAGTTGACGGTCCCCACTGACTTCAGTAGTACAGAAAAATGCTGTTTGGTTATCAACATTCTTCTTTTGTGTTCAGCATAAGAAAGGTTTGGACCAACCCAAGGATGAGTAAATTAACTATTAAACCATTCATGTCAGTCTTATGCACACCCCTTCAAGTAAAGTGTCACCGTGTTAATTTTTTAGAGAAAAGGAGGGATAAGTGGAAATTAATTTTTATGATAATCAACAGTCATTAAATGCTGTTGCCTGATTCAGATGATATCAACTCCGAGTACTGTACATCCCTGGTATCATCTGAATCAGAATTAATTTTGAGAGACAGCATTTGCTCAATTCTGTTAAGTCTGAGTTAGGCAGGGAGAGTTGTAACACTAATTTCCTCATTTACTTAATGTTCCAAAAAAAGAACACAAAATTTAAGCTGATGTAATTATTATAGTGTTACAAGCCTCAACTTACTGTTAACCCACCCTAGTAGCAAAAGCACTCTTTGTATTTAACATTAACTTAAAAAAGCTTAGGGACAAATTGTGAGATAAACAACACAAAAGAAAAAACAAATCTGTTACAGGTGTTAAAGCAAAAAGTGTTGTAACCACTGGTTTCCCCATATCTTTTTTTTATTGATTTTTTTTGATGAAAAGTACAATTTCAACTGAATTTGAAGCTAGCGATTGCAATTAAAAAAAATCTTTTTTTTAAATGAAAAAGAGTATTAACATGTTAATAAAAAGTCATTTTGCCTTATTTGGGGAAAAAGTCAAATAAGTTTAAAAGTCAATATCAAATTTATTGTCACTTTTAGCACATCACATGGCAATGGATAAAAACAAAACAGTTCCTCCAGGAAACAACACTAATACATGTAGTAGACAGTCACAAGGACTAAGACAACAGAATATATTGACAATATGCAGACAATAGAATTCAGGTACACAGAGTAAATAACAGACATTAGATGACTAGGAAATTGATGGTTAGTAGGTACACTCACAAAAGCTATCACTGGGGCAGTTCCATTTCAAAAGGCACTCCTTTGTACCATATTTACCTCTAAAGGGTGCATTTTGGTACCTTAAAGGTACATATTAGTGCCCTTTGAAAGGATAACGCCCCGTGAAAAGGTTTTGTCCCTTTTATTCTGAGAGTGTATTATAAATAAAGTGTAGCAGCAGTGGGATGATTGACTATAAGTACTAGTGAAAAAATATATATGTATTATTACTATTTACTGTGAAAATAATATATACAGTATGTACATGAGTGATAGATTGACCATATTTACACCGATTTCTGCAACAGCATTTTATAGTAGACAAACATCTAGCAGACATTACTAAACAAACACATTTTACCTCCAATTGTGCAAACATATGAAACATTCAAATGAGTAACGTATGCATAACACTTCTGATACTACTCATCCAAAATAGCACATATGCTTAAATTAAAAACAATCTTCACAAATAGCTGTGTAATACGATGCCTGCTAGGCTACTGCCAATAACTGGAAGAACAACAGACTGTTAGACAATCTTTGCTTTTGCCTAATAATTAATGCTCAAAAAGTCAAATATTTATAGTTGTCTGTAATCACATAATCAGGGGACTGTTTTTCATTATAGTGAGAGTCAAACAGATACTGGAAAAGCAAATGTAATCAGAGACATATGTGCGTTCTTCTCAATTTGAAAAGATTAAAATAGTAAAAGCTTATTTTAATCCCTCATGCACAGAATGATTGACTCCAGAAAAGACCCTCCCCCATGATACACCACATGACCTTTGTAAAAGCCCTCAAAACTTATTTAGGACTAAATTAACGATTTATGTATTTGAACTGCATATTTCCATTCATCTGGATTACACAGCTTTACAGTAAACTAAATGTGATGCATATTCGTCAGTCATACATAAATAAAACAGTTAAGAATTCTGTAATAGTGCTAATTAACTAAATGTGTTGTAAATACACAAAACCCATAGACTGTATAAAAACATGGACATAGTGCCCGTGACGTCACCCGTAGGTTTCTGAAGAGCGTATTTGAAGCTCAAAGTTTGAGTCTATTGATCATCTTTTTTTTCAAATGCCCCCTTGTTAAGGAATTTTGGTCTGACGTGTCAAAAATATTTTCTTTCAAATTTAATGTAGACATTATATTCATGACATGTGTCATGTCATGATTATGAAGGTGTCATGTCAGTCTTATGCACACCCCTTCAAGTAAAGTGTCACCGTGTAATTTTTTTAGAGAAAAGGAGAGATAAGTGGAAATTCATTTTTATGATAATCAACAGTCATTAAATGCTGTTGCCTGATTCAGATGATATCAACTCCGAGTACTGTACATCCCTGGTATCATCTGAATCAGAATTCATTTTGAGAGACAGCATTTGCTCAATTCTGTTAGGTCTGAGTTAGGCAGGGAGAGTTGTAACACTAATTTCCTCATTTACTTAATGTTCCCAAAAAAGAACACAACATTTAAGCTGATGTAATTATTATAGTGTTACAAGCCTCAACTTACTGTTAACCCACCCTAGTAGCAAAAGCACTCTTTGTATTTAACATTAACTTAAAAAAAGCTTAGGGACAAATTGTGAGATAAACAACACAAAAGAAAAAACAAATCTGTCTTTAACTACTTAATTATAACACTAAAAAATAGTAATACCAAAAAAAGTGTCAAATTTGTGAAACTGTATAATGATCTGCTGAATGGTACATAATTTTGATTTACTACCTCTGTACTTTTTTGTTTTATCTATGTTTTTTTTGTTTTTTCTTCTTCTTCTTCTTTGTCTTCCTATATAATTTGTGTATTCATAATGTCATCCAATGTTACATTAATTGTTGAATATTAAGTGTTTATACTTGCAATAATAATAAAAAAATATTTTGAAGCTCAAAGTGGGCGGAGCCAGCCGTCGACATCTTGGCAGCGCGTCCCTCCCAGATAATTGAAAATGGGCAAAGAGGCGGGAACTGGTTGCTGAAACCACGCCCACCTAGCCTCGACGGTGGTGACCGCAGCAGCAATCCACCTGTCGCTCAAGTGGCCACGCCCTTAATTATGCAAAACGTTAAGGCTTAATATAATTTAAACGGATGAGTTCTAAAAAAATTCACCCCCCTCACAGTTGTCGTGAAGGGCAAAATTAGCTATATAAACCAAAACCACTTTTTGTACCAGGCTGTAAACATATTTTTTTTTCTGCTGTAAAGTTGGGCATTTTAACATGGGGAGTCTATGGGACTGACTCCCTTTTGGAGCCAGCTTCTAGCGGCCAGTCGATGAATTGCAGTTTTAGTCACTTCCGTGTTGGTTTCACGAGAGAGACCGGAAGGTTACCGCTTGACAAAAACCAACAAAAAATTATAATTAACATTAAATTTAATTTGCTTCAACTGAATAAAGTTTGCACAGCTATATAGGCATATTTTAAACATGGTCATATTTTTTAAAGGTTCATTGTTTTCACAGTGAACTGATTTCAAGCAACATTAATAAATACATTTGAAAATACGATGATTTAAATAAATTCAAATAGATGCAAGTAGTTAATAATAAACTATAATTTTCTAAATGCAGAAATCTAACCTGTTTGATTTATGTGACAAATATGCATCACATTGCGTTGATTTGTTTATTTATGTTAAAACCGTGTAATCCAATTTATGGATTTTTAATTTGTTATTCAAATACATAACTCTTAATTCGTTAAAGTTCCATTTTAATTTTAAATTTAAGTGGCATATTATGAGCCTTATTAACAGCAAAAGACTAGGCATACTGAATGGATGGGTAGATGCACTGGCACATATACAAAGTTGTGGACATAAGCTGATTTACATACATTTGCACAGCACAATGCACTTATTTACACCCATACACACACACACACACACCCACACACACAAACA